>NW_001849359.1:84941-86398 GCF_000209065.1 Trypanosoma cruzi
TCCAGACAGAAAGCCAATATATAAATATATATATTCATGTATGCATGCATGCATCCACCACCGCCACCGCCGCCACCACCAGCACAAGTATTCCATACATTTTCACCACAATATAACAAAAATACGCGGCATACATGCACATGGAAAGAGGGAAAAAAAAAAAAAATGAAAAAAAAAAAGAACACAACAACACACATTACATACAAGCAAACAGGAACCAGCACCACCACGCCGTAAATCATAAAATGGCAAATGACAATAATAATAATTAAAAAAAAAAAAACGTGCGGCCTTAATTATCAAAAAAAAAAAAAAAGAACAAACAAAATACAATGAAAACACATTTCAGCTCTTCATGCAAATTCTAGAAAAAAAAGAAGAAAAAAAACTGCATTCCAAAGTTCACCAAAAGTAAAAAAAAAAATCTCCCCTCCCCCACACCACACCACCACCACGTCTCTTCATTTTGTTCTTTTTTTCTTTCTTTACCGCAAAGGCTGCCCGCGATACCCAAATGACTGCAACCACACGGTGAACTTCCCTTGCGAATAAAGACCGTGCAAACAAAACAAAAGAAAAAGGAAAAAAAAAAAAAACCGTATTTTCCCCATCCCGTATACATGGCGTGTGCAGCTCTTGGTCGCAACGTGCGGCTCTTTTCTCTCCTCCTACCACATCTCCGAATAAACATAAGAAACAGCCGAACAAGTGAACAGAAACGACAAAGGAAAAGAAAAAAAACAAAGAGCATGGCCGCATGAATTCACCTGCTTATTTTCACAATGATGCACATACAACAAAAAAAAAAAAAAATCATATAGAAATAACAGTTGGCATACCTCCAATTTATTATATCTCTGTACAAATTTGACTACTTGAGAGATGCGGAGTCACACAAAGTCGTGAGTTCGGGTCGCTGTGCCAACCATGATGAGTACGTGCTGCGCATCATTTTCTTCATGGAATTATATTCCTCCTGGAGATACGCAGCAAAGGTGATAAGATTGAAGTACCGACGCAAGTAGTGTACTCCGTGGTGGTGTGCCCGGCCACGCTGCGACTCTGTGACATCCGGTGACTTCACCTGCAACGCAAAGCTCTCAATCGCTGTGCGAAGGTTTTGCATCTTGGCGCACACCTCTAGCACTAAGTCCACCTGCAGCTTCGCTTGGCGTCCCCCTGTAAGTACACGCTTTAGCTGCACAATGCAACTGTACTCCCCACGTGATAATGGTGAATCATCTGGCTTGAAAAGAGGATCATATCTATTGTTTAGTTCATCGTAATACTCCGGTATCACAAGACCAATCAACAAGCAGCAAATCACCATGCCAGTTGTAGTGCGTCCACGTCCCATTTGGCAATTAAATACAAATGACAGCGTCTCGCGACGATCCATGTGAGTGGCAATGCTAGGAAGTAAGACAGAAACAAGTGCATCAAAATCTTCTGCGCTA
>NW_001849360.1:0-16905 GCF_000209065.1 Trypanosoma cruzi
CTGCATTCATGCACGCTGACGAACACACACTTGTTGCCTCAGGTGCGGACATCCATGCATGTGCTGCGGCGATGCAACCCGCTCTGTCCCTTTTATCGAAATGGGCTGCCAGACACAACCTCAAAATCAACGTCGGTAAGAGCGAAGCTGCTGCATTCTACATCTCCACACACACACGGTCTGACGAGGACATGGTCGATCTCCATCTTGGCAATGGGCAACTACGCATTCAGTCACGCCCGGTGCGCTTGCTGGGCACCACGATTGATCGCCTTCTTAATTTTGGCACGCACGCCTCCACCGCCTCAAAGCAGACAATGCCACGCCGTTACCAATTGAAGCTGGTCGCACAAGCTGGTGCGTCCCATCTCACCATGCGATTCTTTTCGATTGGATACGTCCACAGTGTGTCACTATATCGTGGCGAGGCAATTGTCTCATGCCTTGCCTACAACTACCTCCATAATATGGAAGTACGGTACCGCGACAGCTGTAACACATCTCTTTTATTTAGCGCACCAACGGAAGATACATCTGTCTACTTGGAAGCCAATCTTTCCGGCTCCGGAAGATACTCTGGCTCCGTGCACTCACACAATACTAACTCTGTATGCGCCTCCATGACCACGAGGATTTGCGTTCCCTTATCTACTCGGAACCTATGCCGCCGTCCATGCATGGGAAAGCGGCGACATCAATCCCGCTTCAGAGAGATGCCGTTATTAATGAATTACGCCGCGTCTGTAACATTATTGGGACACCCCGCAACCACCTTCGCGCTCTCCTCTTATTCAACATCGTATTTTTTCCCTGGGACACTGTGAGCTGCAAAAAGTGAGATTTTATCAGTCAGTCTTTGCCAACGACGCCTCTGACGATGTCAGGCGCACGGCTTTTGATTCTATTTGCTCCTCTCTGGGAGATTATGATTTTGAATTATGGATGGACAGTCCCTCCTCTCTCGCTGAACCCGCACATTGATCCGCTGCAGTATTGTACGAATACACCACGGCAAATGATCTTCCTGCGGAGGTCCATCGTGCAGCAGCTGGCAGGCTCGCATGCTCATATAGAGCAGAGTGCCTTGCCATTGAAAATGGATTTAGACATCTCATACCTCCTCGTCTGGGAACATCCCAATTGCCCACACAAATCTTGGTGGCAACGGACTCCCTGTCGGCAATTGAGGCGTTCTGTTGCCCATTGACCATGCGAGACCGCGTTACTGAAGAGATTTGGATTGTGCTGCTTCCTTAGTGGAGCGAGGCCGTCCTGTAGACTTTATACTTTCCCCATCACACTGCGGTATCCCACGCAGTGAGGCAGCTGGCGAAGAAGCCACGATTGCAGGCTCTCTCCCGCAAGAAGGCATCCCAATGTAGCAAGTGGAATTCCTCACTGCAGTCAAGAGGTTATGCTGGGAGAAATTCAATGAGGAAGCAGAAGGCGCGTACACCGCACGCCAGGCGGCTTTCGGTGTGGCGAGGACCCCATTCCTGCTGTTTTCCCGGACACAGGGCATCGAATCGCGTCTTTGCGCAAGGCGCGATGCGACTCCGGCCCACTCTTCGGCAGGCCTGCGCACGCGCCACGCAGATTACAGGCAACCCATTATGTCGGCGGTGCCATCCCTCCCACACTGAAGAGGCAGGACCACCCCGACCGCCTCCGGAACCTCCACCTGGCGTGTCGACGGCATTTCCTCGGAGAACGACGAGCAGCATGTCAACGTCGCCCTGCCCAATCGGTGGCAGAGTCTTCTCGTCCTTCCACAATATGAAGGTACACGCCCGACGTGTCCACCATGGCACTCCAATCGTTGCAGAAGACCTCACACGTGGATTCTGCGACAGCTCCACCGTATTCCCAAGAAGCGCCTCACGCGCAGGTCATTACCAAAAATGTCAGGCGTGTCAACGAGCAAAAAACGGACAGCGCAACTCCGCAAGCTCCAATGACGGCCATAGCCCTACAGCCACTCCTCTGCTGCAACCCCACCAGCCGCTGAGCCCCCGACAATCCACGGGAGGCCCTGCCGCACACGCTGTGGCAACACCCCCAATCCCACCAATGAGCATTCGTCTTTTTGGATAAAATCCATGTCGCACGACAGCAGCGTTCAGGAAGGAAACCTGGCCACATATCTACGGACGGTCCTCAGAATATTAACGAACAGTGGCTGCAAAGTATGACAAAGTGGAAAAATTCCCTGTTTCTCAGTACGAAAAAACATCATCTTTACAGTCGCAATTCTCATTCAATGAATTCATTGCGTAATGCCGCTCCGAGCTGCAATACTTCCTGGTGCCATCCAGGTCCCCTGTCGACACATTGACGCGGGTGGGCGCCCATCCATTCCTCCCAACGACGGTGCATGTCTGCGATGTTCCCTCTGCTCCAAAAGGACACTTCTCTCAGCACAGCCGGGATCGACCTCGCGCTGGCGGCACGCATCGCCTTGTCAATGGAGCAGGAGCACGCCAGGGTGACAGCAAAGCACCCGCATGCACAACACATCACAGACATCATCACAACCAGAAGTACCAGCAGCAATGCAGACCGTGGGGCGACGTGAACCAACTGACGCATGCTGTACGTGAAGGAGGACACTTCATACGTATAAAAGAAAACAATTGATGGCTTGGCAAGGATAAAAGACACTCACAGTCGCTCAAAAGAATAAAAATACAAAAAGACAATTTAGGCGTACGCAGTCAACGCAAGCCACCAATCAAAAAAGCAAAAAATCAAAAGGGGTAATGTGTGCACTCAACCACAACACAATAAAAACAATAAAACAAGAACAAAAAGCCGAAGCGTGGAACGACCAGCGCACACACACTCTCATTACTCCCGTAAAGCAAAACACACACACAGAGGGAGAGAGAGAGAGGTCGCCCACTCAATGCAATAAAAACAAAACAGAAACAGTTACGGTGCTCCGCCCATGCAGCCAGGCAGGACGGCAGCGGTGCGTGTCGTGCAAATGAGAGCACCAACAAGCCTGCATGGGTGTGCATGCATATATACAATGGGCACATTATTGTGTGTGCCTCGTGGGGTGAGGTGAGGGCGAGAGTCCATGCAAGGGGAAACACACAGAGAGAGAAGGAAGAGTGTGTGTGCGGGCGGTGCACGGCTCTCTCCCTCACTCTCACGCGGCCACCACCGCATCCGCACACGCAACAACAAGAAGAAGCAAAAGAGGGGAGATGGTGTGGGAGACCGCGGTGCTGCTGTCGCTGTCTCCGGTGGTTGTTTTGTTTTTTGTGTTAGTGGAGATGTTTACGGCTGCTGTGGATGCTTCACTGTTGGCTGCTGCAGTGTCAATGCTGTGTGGTGCGCTTTTGGGTTTTCTTGCTGCTTCCTTCTGATCCACTTCTTCTGTAAATGCATTGTTGCCATTGTTGTTGAGGCTACGCGCATCATGATTGTTCGGGGTTGTGGTTGTGGCAGCGTCTGACTCTCCCGCTGGAGGAGCTGTGGGGCTGCTCTCACTGTCGCCAGTTGGAGCTGCGTCAATCAGTTTGTTGTTTGTAGTTGCTGGTTCTGTTTGCGTTTTGTCGCCAGGAAGAGTCTCATGTTGCGTTCCTTCTGTCGGTACTGCGTCACCAGGTGGTTGGTTATTGTTGGAATGGACCTCCTCAGCGGGTTCCTTTTCCGGAGTCAGAGTCGAAGTACTTCCACTCGTAAAAGGAGATGAAGGTTCTGTTTGTTGTTGACCGACAGGTGGTCGATTTTTTGTGGCACCCGCGCTGGACGCGGCCTTCTCCTTCGGCAATTCCACTTTTTGATCCGTCGCAGCAGATGTCCCTCGTCCCTCTGCTGGCGTTAATGACGCCTTTGATGCTGCCTGTTTCTCTGTGCCTTTCTCTTCCCCCGTCACTGGTCGTGCTGCTTTTGATGGGCGGCTGTCGTTGGGGTACAAGTCAGCAGTGCCTCTACTCTCCACGCCAGTCACTTCTTCTTTCGCAGTTGTGCCGCCATCACCATTATTACGCCCCTCTTCTGTTCTTAGTGTACCGGACGACTGCTCTTGTGCCTCAGAATTGGGTTGTCCTGGTGCTGGCACCTCGGCTGTCGATACAACGTGAGACCCTGGCTGTGGCGGATCCTGCTCAGCATCGGGGTCCTCCTCAACACGGGATAATCCTTTCTTGGTGTCATTGAAAGCCTCACCCCCGGGATTTTCCGCATCAGAAAGTAAAGATTTGCAAGCAGGAGAAGCAGAAACCGGAGAGCCACCTCCACTTCCCAAAGAACATTCATCTTTTGTACCTCCAGTGGATACTTCACCACCAACCGGGACTGAAGGCCTACCATCAGCCCCAACTCCACTTCCGCCTAAAGTTCCATGACCACCAGAAAAATCATCACCCCCGGCATCGGCCGACACCAAACCGCACCACAGCACGCAGAGGGCACACACCAGCAGCACACGGCCAGTCATCATCATCGCCATCACTCCTGTCACTTGCGTGCAGCCTTCAGCACAAACTAACAACACGTCAACGCAGAGTGAAAGGAGAAAGACAGCCGCTAAACCACGCACAGCAAAAAATGGCAACACATAGCAGCGGCGCACACACTACGAAACAGTTGAAATCAGTACGGTTGCAGAACTCGCGCAAAACACTGCAAAAAGAAGTTTAAAAGCAAGCAATAAAAAACAGTAATTAAAAAAGAAAAAACCCAGGGGTCCAGTGCGCATGCATACAAGTGTGTCCGCGATGCGTTCAGCGTGGCAGATGTTGGGAAGCAACGCGGAGCACACAGCACGGCAGCGGAGGCAAACAAAGCGAAAAACGATCATTATAATTACTCTTACTTTTTACATCGGACCACAGTAGACGCGCACATGTCCCCGTGGCTGAGTGCTGGCACGCACAGCCCACACACACCTCTTCAGCCCAGAGCGGTGTACGCCAGTGCGGATACTGCAAGCAGCAGCGGGGCACACACCCACGCAGAGCTGCTGAGGCTGCCGTCGATTTCGCGAAGACGTGACGGTGCGCGGGTGGTCGTCGTGGTTAGCGCCTCCGTAGTCGTAGTAAGAGCCTCCGGCGCAGTGGTGGTCGTGGTCGTCGTGGTTGGCTCTGCCGCAGTGGTGGTCGTCTGGGCTGGCGCAGCGGTCGCAGTGGTCGTAGTTGGTGCCTTTGTCGTAGTGGTCGTAGTGGTTGTATTTGGTGTCTGTAACTCAACGTTGTCCTCTTGACCCTTTGGGTAGGCAGGGTCCTCATTTCTTAAACCTTCCTCGCCAGTCCTCTCATTTTCCGCTCCCGCATCGGTGTCCGTGCCTAAATCCTGACTCAAATCGGAATCGTCTTCCTCTTCGGACTGAGGGGACAACAAAATCGAGCCGGCTGATTCGTCGTCATCAGTATCCTCCGCGCATAAGGAAGGGTAGCAGCACAGGGCGAGCACCAACAGGGCGCACAGCAGACGGCACGTCATCATCGTGAGTGTGGTCGTTCAGTGGTGTGGAGCTGATCTGCACAGTGAAGGAAATGGAGAGCAACAGGGGAGACGAGAGGTGCGGCAGACGCACACAGAGGGCACACCACATTAGGAGAGGGCAGCAGCCAGGCATGCACCGTACGCCGCACACCACGCACGACACACACTCCAATCCACGGCAGCAGGCACACACACACACAGCCCTGCCGCAACACCAACACACAGATGGAGGAGGGAGCAGCAAACAGGAGCGGCACACAAGGCTCCACCGCATGCACACACGGCGAGAGCGGTCCGTCGTGCCGGCACCCCTCACGGAGGATACGCACACACACAAGAGAGGGTGCAGCGCACACAGCAACACAAAAGCGAAGTAACAGTAAAAAAGGAGATCCCCGCACACCACGTGGATTGTTGGTCCACGGGAAGCGCAGCCAATATTCATCACAAAGCAACTTATTCTCTTCTCTTGGTTGTATGATGTCGCAATAAAAAGTGAGCAGCGCAAGGGCCGTCCGTACAAAAGTGGCAATCATTCCGTCTCATGCGGGCCGTCGTGCGGTCTGGAGCAGTCACAAACAGTCGCAGTCCATATTCCCAGCGACGAGGGCATTCCCGCAGTGGATGAGGCGGAGTCTCCCGTGGTCCGTCGGGGACCAGCAGCCCATGGCGTCTGTGACGAGGCGCTGGCGGAAGTGCCTGGTCCATCTCGAGTGCCCGCGTTTGTGCTTCCTGCGTGTGTTGCCTGCTGGCATGCTTGGCGACTTCGGTGGCGACCTGCGTGCGAGGTGCCTGCTAGGATGACGGTGGAGCCATCGCGGCATCCGCATGCGAGGCTCTCTCAAACCATTGGAACGCCAGGCCGAGCACGTCGGGCATGTGCCCTCATACTGTGGACGGAAGAGCGCACTCTGCCGCAGGTTGGGCGGGAGGACTTCAATCCGCCGCTCGCTTGTCGGCAAGGAGTCGCGGTGCTCACGTCGGGAAGAAGCTCCGGGAGAGGCGGGCCATTCTCCTCAGTGTGAGAGAGCGGCACCACTGACACAGAGGGTTCCTTGTGATCCGCAGGGCGCGTGCAGGCCTGCCGAAGAGAGGGCAGGAGTCGCATCGCGCCTGCGCGCAGTGCCGCCACTCGGGGCACGATTTCCGGGTCAACAGCAGGAATAGACTCCTCGCCACACCGACAAGCGTCTGTCACGCGGTGTACGCGCCTTCTTCTTCCTCCTGGACATCCTTCCAGCATAACCTCTTGACTGCAGTGAGGAATTCCACTTGCTACATTGGGATGCCTTCTTGCGGGAGAGAGCGTGCAATCGTGGCTTCTTCGTCAGCGGCCTCATTGCGTAGTATACCGCAGTGTGATGGGGAAAGTATAAATTCTACAAAGTTACTTCGCTTCATTAAGGGAAGAAGCATAATCCAAATCTCTTCAGTAACGCGGTCTCGCATGGTCAATGGGCAACAGAACGCCTCAATTGCCGAGAGGGAGTCCGTTGCCACCAAGATTCGTGTGGGCGATTGGGATGTTTCTGGACGAGGAGGTATAAGATGTCTAAAGCCACTTTCAATGGCAAGGCACTCTGCTCTATACGAGCATGCGAGCCTGCCAGATGCTACACGATGTACCTCCGCAGGAAGATCATTTGCTGTGGTGTATTCGTACAATATTGCAGCGGATCAATGTGCGGGTTCAGCGAGAGAGGAGGGACTGTCCATCCATAATTCAAAATCATAATCTCCCAGAGAGGAGTGAGTAGAATAAAAAGCCGTGCGCCTGACATCGTCAGAGGCGTCGTTGGCAAAGACTGACTGATAAAATCTCACTTTGTTGCAGCTCACAGTGTCCCAGGGAAAAAATACGATGTTGAATAAGAGGAGAGCGCGAAGGTGGTTGCGGGGTGTCCCAATAATGTTACAGACGCGGCGTAATTCATTAATAACGGCATCTCTCTGAAGCGGATTGATGTCGCCGCTTTCCCATGCATGGACGGCGGCATAGGTTCCGAGTAGATAAGGGAACGCAAATCCTCGTGGTCATGGAGGCGTATACAGAGTTAGTATTGTGTGAGTGCACGGAGCCAGAGTATCTTCCGGAGCCGGAAAGATTGGCTTCCAAGTAGACAGATGTATCTTCCGTTGGTGCGCTAAATAAAAGAGATGTGTTACAGCTGTCGCGGTACCGTACTTCCATATTATGGAGGTAGTTGTAGGCAAGGCATGAGACAATTGCCTCGCCACGATATAGTGACACACTGTGGACGTATCCAATCGAAAAGAATCGCATGGTGAGATGGGACGCACCAGCTTGTGCGACCAGCTTCAATTGGTAACGGCGTGGCATTGTCTGCTTTGAGGCGGTGGAGGCGTGCGTGCCAAAATTAAGAAGGCGATCAATCGTGGTGCCCAGCAAGCGCACCGGGCGTGACTGAATGCGTAGTTGCCCATTGCCAAGATGGAGATCGACCATGTCCTCGTCAGACCGTGTGTGTGTGAAGAGATGTAGAATGCAGCAGCTTTGCTCTTAGCGACGTTGATTTTGAGGTTGTGTCTGGCAGCCCATTTCGATAAAAGGGACAGGGCGGGTTGCATCGCCGCAGCACATGCATGGATGTCCGCACCTGAGGCAACAAGTGTGTGTTCGTCAGCGTACATGAATGCAGCGGCAGAATAGATGTTGTCCATGCGGTGCAGCAGATAATCCACACAGTAGAGGGAGAGTTGGGGTCGCGGGACGCCGCCTTGTGGTGCTCCAGCTGAGGTGAGTTGTTTCCGGGAGTGCTGTTCGCGAGTGCACACCCTAACACGGCAGCCCCGCAGGTAGTTGTGCAGCCAGCGTTTGGTTCGTGGGCCAAGGCGCGGAAGTCTGTCAAACATGCAGAACAATTTCCCATGGTCAATGGTGTCGAACACAGTCGAAAATCAATCAAGACTACGAGCGAGCGGTGGAGACGAGGGTGCTGTGTAGGGGGCGCCGCCTCCAGGGCGCTCATACTCCACAGTGCTGAACTCATTCAATCCACGGGTAATTCTATCGATAACAAGTGCCACCACGTCCGATGCAGAACGCGGAGGTGCAAAGCCAAATTGACGTGGGTGGTGCGGCAATAACGCTGACAGACGGCGGTGAATCATCCTTTCGATTAGCTTTGGTAAGGCATAGAGTAGCGTGATAGGTGTGTGACTCTCTGGGCGGCATGGACCTTTTCCCAGGCTTGGGGATAGGAATAGTGTCCACCGTATTCCAGGAACCAGGCAGGCTGCCATTTGCGAGAGAGTTGTGGATCATCGCTCCAATTGTGTGCCGCACGCAACGGGCCCGAGACGGTGCAGGAATTCATCGAACATGTTGTCGGGGCCAGCGGCCGAGCCGAGCGAGGAGTCACGGATGGTCACGTCAATTTCATACGGCGTGAGAGGCCGATCCATTTCCCGGTCACCAGGAAGCAATGGAGCGCGGCGGACAGCAGCAGCAGCATAAGGTGATTTGGCACGTGAAACCCGCACAAAATGATGGACGAGCAGATTTGCCTGCTGCCGATGCAGAGCGCAAACGCGGCCAAGTTCAGCGCGGAGCACAACCGATTCCAGAGGATGAGGGTGCGGCGCCGCCATGCCGCGGAGATATCGCCAGCTTGGGCTGGGTGAGGCTCCAATTCTTTTCGTGCAGGCTTCCAGAGGCATAGCGAATTCACGGCGTAAGGCCTGATTTTATTCCCCTCTTTTTGGGATGAATTCGGCTCGAAGTAGACTGTCTCCGGGTGAGGCAATGTGTGCGTTGTATGCAGCTTCGGCGGCGATCTCGGCTTGCCCCATTTCGTGTGTCCATATCGTTTTGGGGCTGTCACGGCTGCCGCGCGGGATATGGCGCTCAGCTGCTCGTAGGATGCCTCTGCGGATGTACAACCATGTGGGCGCGGTGGCAAGGAGTGCTTCACACGAGGTGGAAGCAGGCCAATCCGCTTTGCGCAGAGCAAAGGTGGCTTTCTTCCGTCGAGGCAGCGTGTTGGCTAGTCGCGGAATGCCATCGCCCATCCCTACCGAGTAAGATATTCAGCAGCGGTCCGAATCCATGCAGGGAGTGGATGTCCGGTGGGAGATGCGTGGGGCGCGATACGCAGTCACGTCAGAGGACGAGACATCACGATGTGTGATCCGTGTTGCCTGCGCCGGATCATTTGCCAGTCCGAAATCCATATCGATTAAAACGGCGGCAAAGTTCCCTCCTCCAGTCGTTGTTGGTATGTATGACTGTCCCAGAGCTCATGATGTCAATTCGGTTCACCCACGATAATCGCAGCGGGGACCAAGCGACGGAGGATATTGATAAATGTAGATTCTTGAACAGTTTCCATGGGAGGGTTGTAGAGATTCGCCACGCAAATGCTGCGACAGCCCTGATGAGTTGCACGGACAGCAATGGTCTCCAGGAGGTCAGTGCCAGGGAGCGACAGGCGCTCGCACGGTAGAGAGTGGCGCAGCAGAATGGCAACGCCACCACCGCGCCCAGTGAGGCCTGAAGAAAGTCATTGCAGCCAGAAATTTTTGTCGCTACGTCACTGCGATTATTTATTTCCTGCAGAAGAACGGTGTCAGGTTGGGGCAGTTCCCATCGCACAGCAAAAGCAATCTTTTTACGGACGAGAGGCCTGCAATGCTAAGCCGCCGAACAGTGATGTAGCCATCCTCCTCGGTGCCAGAGCTCTTGTGGACGTCACCGCCACGGGTGATATCAACGGAGTGACCGCTGCGAAACGGTCGCACAGATTTTCCCGACAGTCTGCAGGCAGACCGCCTCACCTCCCCGCACCGGGCATGGCGTGGAACCCTCTCGAGGGGTGAAGTCGTCTTGGTCTCCGTCGTACTCGCAGCAACGCCCTGCTGCGGAGTTCTTATGTGCAACCAGAGCCCCAGCACCGCGACAAGGTGCGAATTCATTGCTGGGGCCCAGGAGAGGCCGCAGTGCCTCCTGCTGTCATCCGGAATCTTTGTTGACGCCTTGATGCGGGCAAGCGCCCATTGTTTCTTACAAACAACGCTGCACACCCGCGACGCATCTTGCGCTGTGAGAGGCACGTCCCTCACCACAACCGGAGTCGCCCACGCGCCGTCGGTACGCACCACATCGTCAAGAAAAGAGCAGGAATGTGTCAGGGTGACAACGAGGCACCCGCTGGAGAGTCGAATCACAAACATCACCAGCAGCGCCGCAAGCCACGGGTTAACGTGGAACAACTGACGCATGGCGTATGTCGAAGGAAAACTTAGTGCCTTCACAAGAATAAGAAAGAATAAAACTCTCCCAAAAGAATATGAGAATAACAATAAAAGATTGAAGTGCCCGCGATCAAAGCATGCCGCAAAGCAAAGAAAAGTGGAATGGGTGCACTCAACCACAAAATCAAAAAGGAAAACAAAACAAAAAGCCGAAGCGTGGGACGACCAGCGCACACACACTCTCATTACTCCCGTAAAGCAAAACACACAAACAGGGAGAGAGAGAGAGGTCGCCCACTCAATGCAATAAAAACAAAACAGAAACAGTTACGGTGCTCCGCCCATGCAGCCAGGCAGGACGGCAGCGGTGCGTGTCGTGCAAAAGAGAGCACCAACGGGCCTGCATGGGTGTGCATGCATATATACAATGGGCACATTATTGTGTGTGCCTCGTGGGGTGAGGTGAGGGCGAGAGTCCATGCAAGGGGACACACACACAGAGAGAGAAGGACGAGTGTGTGTGCGGGCGGTGCACGGCTCTCTCACACTCACTCTCACGCGGCCACCACCGCAGCAGCAGCCGAAACAACAACAAGAAGCAAAAGAGGGGAGGTGGTGTGGGAGACAGCGGTGCTGCCGTCAATGTCGCCAGGCGTTTGAGTGCCTTCGGTGTTCGTCTTATTCGGTGCTCCTTCCGGGCCTGAAGTTGAATTCCTTTTCTCTTGACTGACAGCCGGCATCCCCTCTGAGGTGTTGTCATCATCCTTTTCTTTATCCTCTTCATCTTCTTCCACCCCATACTTGGCTTCTTCTTCCTTGGTGTTTTTCTCACTTTCTTCTCCCTTTTTATCCTCTTCCCTTTCCTCTGCCTTCTCTCCCTCTTCTGCATCCTCTTCTTCATCGTCTTCCTTGTGATTTTCTTCTTCCTCTTCGCTGTCATCTTTCTCCCCACCTTCTTCTTCTTTCTCTTCTTTGGCGTTTGTCTCATTGTGTTTTCCTTGAACTAAAGTTTCTCTTGCAGGCGGCACAATAGCAGGTGCAGGATTCACTGACGTCTGTTCACTTGCCACTGCTGTTTTTTTGCCTGTAGATGCTTTTCCTGAAGTCGCCAGTGTTTCACTTGTTTTTTCATCTTCCACCGTGTTGGGATTCTCTTTTCCACCACCTTCAGCAGCAGCAGCAACAGCAACGGCGGAAAGTTGACGCCTCCAACGGCTGCGGCCATCCACAGCAGCATGCAAACTCTCCATCACCTGACGCACGCATTCCTCGACGGAGGACGCATTCGCACGGCCTCCTGTCCTCCTGCCCACCTCCTCCGCGCATTCCGTCAGAAACCGCGTACGCCACTGCAACGGCAAATACTCACCCGCACTGCCATCGCCACCGCCAGCTCCATCCGCTGACAACACCGCCACCGCAGCACCACACCACAGCACGCAGAGGGCACACACCAGCAGCACACGGCCAGTCATCATCATCGCCATCACTCCTGTCACTTGCGTGCAGCCTTCAGCACAAACTAACAACTCCCCGTCAACGCAGAGCAAAAGCAAAAGAAGACACGGCCACTACACCACGCACAGCCACCGCATGGTAACAATTGGAAGCAGCCCAGCAGCAGCGCACACACCACAAAAAAGTTGGAAACAGTACGATTGCAGAACTTGCCCACCGTCCTGTAAAACAGATGTAAAAAAAAATAAAAAACATTAATTAGCAAGCAAAAAAAAAGTTTAAACCCACACCCAAGACTCCAGTGCGCATGCATACAAGTATGTCCGCGATGCGTTCAACGTGGCGGATTTGGGGAAGCAACGCGGAGCACACAGCAGGACATCGGAGCAGCAAAGCAAAAAACGATCATAATAATTACTCTTACTTTATACATCGGACCACAGTAGACGCACACATTTCCCCGTGGCTGAGTGCTGGCACGCACAGCCCGCACACACCTCTTCAGCCCACAGTGGTGTACGCCAGCGCGGATACGGCGAGCAGTAGCGGGCCACACACCCACGCAGAGCTGCCGAGGCTGCCGTCGATTACGCGAAGACGTGACGGTGCGCGGGTGGTCGTCGTAGTTGGTGCCTCCGTAGTCGTAGTGCTTGGTGCCTCTGGCGCAGTGGTGGTCGTCGTAGTCGTGGTCGTTGTAGTTGGTGGCTGTGTTGTAGTGGTGGTTGTCGTGGTTGTCTTGGCAGAAGCTTCGGCGTTCTGACCTGCTTTCTCTGCAGATGGGTGCGTGAGACTTTTTGTCCCTGCCGTACCGTCTGTCTTTGCCGTTTTTTTCGTGTCAACTGATTGCATCACCGTACTCTTCGAACTGTTTTCCCCGGTAGGTGTTTCCGGTTCATTAACGGGCCCTGAGCTTGAGGACCCTGAGAGACCGGTATCCCCACGTGTTGACTCTGATACAGGGGGCTTTGGATCACCGGTCGTCGTTGTGGTTGATGGCTCTGGTGGAGGGGGTGGGGTCCTGGAGTCGTTTCCATCAGCCTGAGCTTGATTCTGCTGAGTCTCTGACGCGCATAAGGAAGGGTAGCAGCACAGGGCAAGCACCAACAGGGCGCACAGCAGACGGCACGTCATCATCGTGAGTGTGGTCGTTCAGTGGTGTGGAGCTGATCTGCACAGTGAGGGACATGGAGAGCAACAGGGGAGACGAGAGGTGCGGCAGACACACACAGAGGGCACACCACATGAGGAGAGGGTAGCAGCCAGGCATGCACCGTACGCCGCACACCACGCACGACACACACTCCAATCCACGGCAACAGGCACAGACACACACAGCCCTGCCGCAACACCAACACACAGATGGAGGAGGGAGCAGCAAACAGGAGCGGCACACAGGGCTCCACCGCATGCACACACGGCGAGAGCGGTCCGTCGTGCCGGCACCCCTCACGGAGGGTACGCACACACACAGGAAAAGGTGCAGCGCACACAGCAACACAAAAGCAAAGTAACAATTTAAAAGGGAGTGATCCCCGCACACCACGTGGATTGTTGGTCCACGGGAAATGCAGCCAACATGCATCGCAAAATAATTCGGTTGTCATCGGCCTTCGTCCATATTCAGCGCACACCACTTCATGCAGGCCCGGCCACTTCCGCAGCAGCAGCAGCAGCACGCATACGTGACAATAAGACGCAAAGGATGGGAGGTGGTGTAGAAGACCGCCGTGCTGCTGTCGCTATCGGCGGTGGTCGTTGTTCCTTCGTCATTGTTAGTGACTGATGTTGTCGTTAATTCTTCCGGCTGTTTGACAGGGAGCGATGTTAAAAGACAATTGTTTTCCTGGCAGTCATTTGATTCCTCTCCTTTCCCGTCGATTTCTGTGCTCGCCGCTGTGGTAGGCGAGACGCTGACAGGGCTGCCAGCACCATCTGACTGAACTTGGTCTGCTGTGTTCTCGTCCCCAGTCCCACTGCACCAGCTGCTGGGGGCGGTGCCGGCCGCATCAATCAATGGGTGTGTCCGCAATCGACAGGAACTTGCATCGACAGGGACTTCTGCACCGACGCTCGGGGATGGGGGAACAGTGGCGACAAACAGAACAGCGCATGTCACCCCGGAAATAAATGGCGGTGCGAGTGGCGTCCTCGTCGTGCGTCCCCTCCGGCCACTCCTTGCCGTAAAGCATTGCCTGAGCACATTGGATTCCACCTGAGAGACCAATTAAAAATGTTCTTTCCTCTAAATATATTGTACTCACATGTGGCGACGGCCGCCCGCAATGCCTCCAGCGGATACACCTGCGATGCACGGTCGACACATTCCACATCCACTCGCTGTGCTCCATCCAACACCATCTTTTCCTTGGAGCTACGAACAACACCGGGCACACACTCCTTTGCGGCCGTCCACGGCATGCGCCTGCGGTGGGGATCCGGAGAAAGTCCCATTCCTTTTGTGCAAAAAGTCATGGAGCTGCCGCCGTTAAGCGCGTCCCGGCGAGGGCAACAACAGCCCGCCGCAGCACTCACAAATGCCCACCTGTTGATTCCTGCGCGAAAAAAATAGACAATGGACAATGGAGGGAAAAGCGCGCACAAATGCCCTAGCAAAAAAGGTCAGCACCAGTGGATGAACACTGAAGCCGTGGGTGCATGCTCCACAAATGTCTTTCCTTTTTTAGCTGCCTTCTTAGTTGCATGGAAATGACTTGCAAATGCACACGCAAGAATACAAAGGTAAAAGGCAAGCAGCGCAGCCGTTGAAACACACATACGCACATCGTATGAAACGCTTCATGGAAAGGAACGGGATGCAGGAAGAAGCGCACACAATTTCCACAGACACCCGCAATCGTGTGTGGTTGCATCTGTTCCACTCTTTGGCTCTCGATGCGTTCCTGTGCGTGTCTCGCCCGTGAGTCACAGTGCCGTAGGGTGCTAATTCCCTGCACAAACACACCTCAGGACGCGGCATCGAGGATTCCCCAATGAACACCTCACGGCCATACCTTTTGGATATCTCATGGACCGAGCGCCTCTCGCTGCAGGCCACACCACCCAAAACAAGCAGCACTATGCGCTGAGGAGTTGTGAGGGCAATCGTCCCACCACCGCCACACAGATCTGGATGATTCTCCCATTTGCCACCACACCCTTGAAATGGCTCGGCGTTGTTCCCTCATGCTCCACTGTTTTGACCACCACTCGCGCCATTTGGCCCCATCGCATGATCGCGCTCCACCGATGCCAACGACAGCTCAACCCGCAGCGTCCTATTCCTGCCCGCCGTCTCCATCATCATACAGGCATGCTTCTGAAAGGGATCCCCGTCCGTCGCGGCGTTGCTCGCAGAGGCACTCGTGCTCCGTTCGCCCTGCGCCGAAACCGTGCTGTATCGATGCACGCTCCCGGCCCTCCTCGCCACATGCTCAAGGTTCGCAAACAAATGGGCGTCAGTCCACCGTCTCGGATCAGCTGCTGCTTCTTCGCCTCCGTCAACTCGTCGGTGTTGCTCGCAGTCACAAGCAACAGGAGAAGACAAAGTCGCACAGGCCGGGGCATTGCGGCATCCCTCGTCAGGTGCCGCACACCATTCAGGTATTTCCTGAGGAGTTTGTGCCCAACGGCGATGTCTTGTTCCACCTCCCGCACCTCCGCCAGTCGCTTCTCCCGGTACTGTGCCACAAGCCTCGCGCAAAAAATCGATGTGCAGCGACGGTCTGGCTTGCCTCTCCCGAAACTCCGGCGGAGCCCGCACCGCACTGCCCAGCTTCGCAGGATCGGCCTTCGGCTCCCCGCCCTGCGCCAATCCCGGGTGATACACGTGGAGTTTTTTCAGCGTCACCGAAGGCCCCTCCACGCACTGCGCAAGAAAACAATGACGGTAGGAGCACTAGTATACATCTTCCCCATCAATTACTGCCGCTTCGAGCCCAAACCCAGACGATTCCTACAGGTCTGCTCATACAATTTATTCTCCAGCGGCATCAGGTCATCAAGCAGACACTGACATGTGCGTTGGTGCATCAGCGGCGTCACCGTGACACAGCCCCAATCAACGATGATCCGCACCGGGTTGCCGCAGCTGTCGGCGCCACTAAGCGAAATCCGGCTCGTCGTAGCAGAGCCTGAAAAGCCCTCAAAAAAGGTCCTGGCAAACCCATGGCAGATGCTGCCTCTGTTTTGGTGGCGAATAACAGGCACACCGTTGTTCATGGCGTGAAAAGCCGCCACAATAAGTGACTCAGCAACGTTCAAAACGGACTCTCGAGTCGGCGGCGACAGTGGCGACAGCAGCTGAGGGAACCCATTCTGCATGCTGGGGTGAAACACCAGCACTTCAGTGGCGACGAAGTCTAACATAATGTCCTTCAAACGCATCGCCTTCGGCGCTATCCGAGCCCGCACCAGTTGCTGAAGGCGGCGATGCGGGGTGCACCCCAACGCAAAGATGTGTGCATCCCTGTGCGGGACCTTTGCCATCCAATCCTCAGCCACGCGGCTCACAGACGAATCCTCCACGGCAAAAAGTAGGGCGCAGGGCTGCTGATAACCGGCTGCCGCGGCGTCATGAGGTCCCCGAGCAGCGTCACGCCGTGCTCCATGAGATCATGGAGACGCATTGAGCAGTTTAGCACAGCCGCAGCATGGGCATCGCAGTAAAAAACTTTGGACAATCCATGAACGACGTCAAGCATCTGATGGAACATATGATCCCGCACACAACCACAAAAGCCATTGCTGGACTCACGCGGCTGCCAGCTTCCGTCGGCC
>NW_001849360.1:17005-26820 GCF_000209065.1 Trypanosoma cruzi
ACGGGCCTGCTCGCCGTCCGTCTCGCTGCTTCGATCCCTGCCGCCGAGAGAAGATTCTCGCGGTCTGTCGGGGTATCCTGGCCGGATCCACTTCTCCTCTTTCAACAAATTCTTCTGGGGAACAGCCGTGTCTACATCCTTCGGTGGTGCGCCGTGGTCGGTCTCAATGCTCCCCGCAACGGTGACGGATGCCCCTGGGAAGTCTTGTTCAGTAGATGCTGGTGAAACCGTCCTGCTCCACATGCTCTCTCCTCGCCACCCACGGAACCACTGGAAGTAGGCTGCCGCTGGTGGCGGATATCGTGCACACCTGCGCGTGGTCACGGCAAATAGCGTTTCCCCCAGCGCAGGGTCGAGTGGCCCACGCAATCGTCGCTCCGTCCGTGCATGGAACACAACGGACGTCACCCTTTTCAGTCACTTCCAAATGCACCCGCATACTGAGGCACCTCAATGCCGCTTGCGCTACAGCACTGAGATTTGTCTCCTCCGGGTCCCTCGCATCCGTCGTGTTGGTGGAAAGCGTGTCCAAACACCACAAAGAGGGCTCATCCCCAGGCACCGCAGACAAATATTCTCCCCTCCCAAATAACAGCCTCAACATCCCCCACATCCAGTGCGGGATCACTGATGGGGCAACTGTCCATCGGGCGTTTTGCTGACATTTCAAGGATACTCCGTCTACACCAACCGCTGGAATACTGTTCCGACGCGCAGCATCTGGCAGAAACGCCCAATGCGCAGAGCATGTAGCAATATCCACTCATGTTCAGTGCGGAGCACTTCCTCTGCAGCAGCCGGCGCCTCCAATTGGTGCCATCCGCTCATCCCTCGCGTGGCGCTGCCACCAGTGCGACTCCAGCGTCCTTCCGTCCCCATCGTCATCCTGCAGCTCCATGCCATCAATGTCGTCGCAGTCGTGGTGCTCCCCTGCAGGCATCGCGGCACTCGTCGAGTGCACCACCGCCAACAGCGCCCTGCCACGCACACCGGCAACATTCCTTACCATGCTGCGGCCTGCCATGTCCGGGCAGGTGAACCCGAGAGCATGGGCCAACAGGTGCGCGGCGAGGCGGGTGGCGATGCATCCGTGAAATAAAACTGACAGAAAAAGTGCATGGCGCCAGCGACTGGACGGCCATCCTCCAGCGTGGCGTACGACAGTACCCACACACCGCCAAACGCCGCAGCCACGTACAGCACCATGAAAGCATTGAAAACACCAGCGGAACGATGCCCAGAAGTTACCGTAGAAAAACTGCAAACGCTGCCCGTGGCAAATGAGGACAAAAACAACAGACCCTCCAGTGGCCGGACGAGCAGACGATCCGCATGCGGGTTTACAGCAGCAGGGACAGTCTCCTCGGCAAGGATGTTCTCGTGCGCAAAGGTCAAAGCACCATTCTTACAGCCAAACGCGCCGTCCAAAGAATTTACTGCGCAACGCCAAAAGAAGCCGCAGTGCCTCCTGATGTCACACGAGTCTTTTTTTTGACGTCTTGATGCGGAAGGGCAGCTGTCGGTCCCTCCGGACCCCGCTGCACATCCGCAAAGCGTCCAGCGCCCTGAGATGCATTTTCCTCACCGTAAACGAGATAAACCTCGCTGTGGGAGCGCACCACATCGTCTCGAAATAAGGAACACTTCAGGATGAAAGCAGGACATCCGCCGACAAATCACATCGCACAGATCATCAATAGCAGCACCAGAGGCGATGCAGACCGCATGGTGACGTGAATCAAAGGACTCATTTCATAAGCCAAAGACAATCTTAATGACTTTACAAGAATACAAGAAACTGACGCTTTCTCAACAAAAACAAAAACATAGAAAAATAAAAAAAAATCCAGTGTCCGCATCCAAAGCATGCAGCCGATCAGAAAGTGCAACGTGTGCACTCAGCCACAACACAAGTAAAACAATAAAACAAAACAAAAAGCCGAAGCGTGGGACGACCAGCGCACACACACTCTCATTGCTCCCGTAAAGCAAAACACACACACAGAGGGAGAGAGAGAGAGAGGTCGCCCACTCAATGCAATAAAAACAAAACAGAAACAGTTACGGTGCTCCGCCCATGCAGCCAGGCAGGACGGCAGCGGTGCGTGTCGTGCAAAAGAGAGCACCAACGGGCCTGCATGGGTGTGCATGCATATATACAATGGGCACATTATTGTGTGTGCCTCGTGGGGTGAGGTGAGGGCGAGAGTCCATGCAAGGGGACACACACAGAGAGAGAAGGAAGAGTGTGTGTGCGGGCGGTGCACGGCTCTCTCACACTCACTCTCACGCGGCCACCACCGCAGCCGCACACGCGACAAGAAGAAGCAAAAGAGGGGAGGTGGTGTGGGAGACCGCGGTGCTGCTGTCGCTGTCACTGTTTTGTGTGCTCGTCGTATCAGTTGTGTTGGCGGTTACTATCGTTGCTTTTGTATCTCCTCCAGTTCCTTCTGAGCCTTTTTCTCGGTCTCTTTGTGGTGTGGCCGCGGTCTCAGGCGACGAAGCATTTTTTTTACCTTCACTCGTGGCCTCTTCGCCATCCTGTTCGCGGGAATCAACACTGTCTTCTGTAGGTGGTGGAAGATTTCCTTCCGCTATTCCCGCAGGCAGTGTGTGCTCTCCGTTAACTGTTGTGAGTGCGCCCTCTACTGTTGTTGTATTTTTGTCGGGCTCCTTTTTTCCTTCAACTTCCGTTTGCGTAAGATTGGCATTTGATTCCTGACTGTTGGAAGGAGAAATGCTCCCTGCAGGTACAATTGGCTGGCCTGTTTCCTGCTCGCTGTCACTTAAATTCGTTTCACTGGAATCTGAGCCTACTGCAGCTGTTCCTCCTTCACTGCCCTGCCTTTCAGTAATTTCTTCTTCTTCCGCTTTTTTCTCTCTATCAACATCATCACCATCAGCTTCCTCTCCAAGTACGGAAGTTAAATTTTCTTCCTCACCTGGTGCTCTATTTTGTGACCCTTGGGAATCTTGTGGAGCTGTTTCAGGTCCTTGTGATGCAAGCGGAAGTTCAGCACGATTCCCAGGACCTGACTTCTCATCGTTTGCAAAACCACCGCCGGCACCGCACCACAGCACGCAGAGGGCACACACCAGCAGCACACGGCCAGTCATCTTCATCGCCATCACTCCTGTCACTTGCGTGCAGCCTTCAGCACAAAACAACTCCCCGCCAACGCAGAACCGAAGAAAAAAGAAAATAAAAGTCACACAACCACTCACAGGACAAGTAACAAACAGCAGAACTCGCACACCGACCCGCAAACAGAAAGCTAAAAAAGCTGAAAAAAAACACAAAGCACAATAAAGTGTCCGGCAGGGCTCCCGGAAACAATTAGAGAAATTCATTCGGCATAATTTTTATTTCATGTGCCAAGCAGCGCAATGTAAACGAACTTGTGTTTTTGTATATACATATTGCCCGCACCAAGAAAAATAAATTAAAGTAAAAAAAAAAAATGATTATACTGCTTCACGAGCCCACACAACATCCCTCACATTTCGTGCGGCATCCGGCCTTTCTCTCCAATCCTCCTCTTGTGCAGTCCGTGGGACGCACAGCAATGAGGCCGTCACCGCGTGTGGGCAACAAAAAACAAGACAAAAAGAAGAAACATGTCACTCATGAAAACGTACAGCAAACAAGCATTGGGGGAAAACACAGGAATGCTGATTATTCCAATAGGGCAAAAGCAGCAAAAATAAATAACTAAAAGAAAGTAAAAAAAACTTAAATTATTGACAAAACTCAGTGGGTAATGCTGGCAAGCTGCACAGTTATTGTTCCACGAAAAACCGCAGTTCCACCCTCCCTCACACCTCCGCGGAGTGCCGTAGCGCCTCACAGCCCCAGAAACAGAAGCAACAACACCCGAGGCACACACCCATGCACGGTGCTGTCACAAATTTCGGCCATGGCCAAAAAATCCGTGAAATGCCCGTGCTCACAAAAACCGTTGCTCACAAGTGATGCCGCGTCGTGCTCCGATGGGATCTCTGGTTTCTCCGACGTTGTGCGCAAATAATCCTGTGCGGCATCAGCGCCACCCGACACGTTATCACTCGTTCAACATTTGCTAGGACTGTGCTGGGCTCAGGCGTGGCTGTTGTACCATCCAAGGACATTAGATCACTGTTGCTGAGTGAATCGGGCCGCTATCCGTGCCCACGGCAGTGCGGGCATACGTGCCCTATTCGTGGCCAACGTCTTGTTATTCGCTGGCGACTGTGTTGGCGGTGGACGGCTCGTTGTATCTCGCTGAGCGTCGTCTGGATCCGCCGCGCTGCCACCCGACTCCCCGGACAGCGGCGCTCCCCGTGGGGCCTCACCGCGCAGCCGCTGGCAGCCTCGCATGCTCCTGCCGAGCGGAGTGTCCTGCCACTGAGCATGGCCACAGACACTTTCCAGTTCTCCGCCTGGCAGCAGCGTCCCAATCGCACACACGAGTTGCTGTCGCCAGAGACTCCCTGTCGGCAATGGAGGCGCTATGCCTTGGCCCGCTGGCGGTGCGCGACGACGCCACCGAGGAGATTTGCACCGTGCCGCTTTCACTGGCGGATTGAGGTCACGCAGTTTTCTCCACATTTTCCCCTGGCACTGCGGGATCCCACGCAGCGTGACAGCGGACGCTGACGCCGTCATGCCACGATCTCTCCCGCAGGACTGCGTCAATGCCTGGCACGCGGGCCTCCTCACTGCAGTCAGGCGGCGGAACTTGAAGAATGCCCAGGAGGAAAAGGAAGGCGCGCACACCGCGTGACAGGCACATGTCGGTGTGGCGAGGAGTCTATTCCTGGTGTTGGCCCGGACATCGTGCCCCGAGTGGCGGCACTGCGCGCAGGCGCGATGCGACTCCTGCCCTCTCTTCGGCAGGCCCGCGCTCTGCGGATCACAAGCGACCCTCTCTCTGTCGGTGCCGTCCCTCCCTCACACTGAGGGGAATGGCCCGCCTCTGCCGGAGCTTCTTCCCGACGTGAACGCTGCAACTCCTTGCCGACCAGCGAGCGGCGGATTGACGTCCTCCCGCCCAACCTGCGGCAGAGTGCGCTCTTCCGTCCACAGTATGAGGGCACATGCCCGACGTGCTCGGCCTGGCGTTCCAATGGTTTGAGAGAGCCTCGCATGCGGATGCCGCGATGGCTCCACCGTCTTCCTAACAGGCGCCTCGCACGCAGGTCGCCACCGAAGTCGCCAAGCATGCCAGCAGGCAACACACGCAGGAAGCACAAACGCGGGCACTCGAGATGGACCAGGCACTTCCGCCAGCGCCTCGTCACAGACGCCATGGGCTGCTGATCCCCGACGGACCACGGGAGACTCCGCCTCATCCACTGCGGGAATGCCCTCGTCGCTGGGAATATGGACTGCGACTGTTTGTGACTGCTCCAGACCGCACGACGGCCCGCATGAGACGGAATGATTGCCACTTTTGTACGGACGGCCCTTGCGCTGCTCACTTTTTATTGCGACATCATACAACCAAGAGAAGAGAATAAGTTGCTTTGTGATGAATATTGGCTGCGCTTCCCGTGGACCAACAATCCACGTGGTGTGCGGGGATCTCCTTTTTTACTGTTACTTCGCTTTTGTGTTGCTGTGTGCGCTGCACCCTCTCTTGTGTGTGTGCGTATCCTCCGTGAGGGGTGCCGGCACGACGGACCGCTCTCGCCGTGTGTGCATGCGGTGGAGCCTTGTGTGCCGCTCCTGTTTGCTTCTCCCTCCTCCATCTGTGTGTTGGTGCTGCGGCAGGGCTGTGTGTGTGTGTGCCTGCTGCCGTGGATTGGAGTGTGTGTCGTGCGTGGTGTGCGGCGTACGGTGCATGCCTGGCTGCTGCCCTCTCCTCATGTGGTGTGCCCTCTGTGTGTGTCTGCCGCACCTCTCGTCTCCCCTGTTGCTCTCCATTTCCCTCACTGTGCAGATCAGCTCCACACCACTGAACGACCACACTCACGATGATGATGACGTGCCGTCTGCTGTGCGCCCTGTTGGTGCTCGCCCTGTGCTGCTGCCCGTCCGTGTGCGTTGCAAGGGATACGCCGGTTCAAGCTTCTTCCCAGATGACGACAAACAGTGCAACACAGGCATCAACGGATAACAAAAAGGTTATTGTTCAACCTGATGGAAAAGGTTCTAGTTCATTTTCCTCCGCTACAGTGGGTCTACAAGGGAAGGATCAGTCAGAAGAGTCATTGGCTTTGGTCCCCGTTGGAGACAAGGGAACAAAAGCCGACGCGGGTCCAGGTGCGCCCACTCCGGAAAAGCAATCAAAGAACCAGAACAATGTGGTAAATGCCGAAGGTAAGAAAAGCACAACAGAGTCACAAAGTGGTACGAGCAGCTCTCCGGAAAATGAAGATAATAAAGCCGAAGATGCTCCCACGAAGACGACCACTACAACACAGGCACCAAATAAAACGACCACGACAACCACCACTGCGCCAGAGGCACCAAGTACTACGACAACGGAGACGCCAACCACGACGACGACCACCCGCGCACCGTCACGTCTTCGCGAAATCGACGGCAGCCTCAGCAGCTCTGCGTGGGTGTGTGCCCCGCTGCTGCTTGCCGTGTCCGCGCTGGCGTACACCGCTCTGGGCTGAAGAATTGTATGCGCGCTGTGCGTGCCAGCACTCAGCCACGGGGATTTGTATGCGTCTACTGTGTTCCGATGTGAGTAAATAATAGAAAATAATGATTGTGTTTTGCTTCATTTGCTTCCGCTGCCGTGCTGCGCGCTCCGATGTCCTGCTGTGTGCTCCATTCCGCTCCCCGCATCCGTCACGTTGAACGCACCCCGGACAAACTCATATTCATTGCACGCACACAACTGTTTGCGTGGAATCACATTTGAGGATGGGTGCATGCGCACTGGATCCATACTGTGTTGTCTCTTTTTTTGTGTGAGTTTTTGCATTTTTCACTTCATTGCTGTACGTTTACCTGTGTTTTGTTTTTAATTGCTTCGTGTGTTGTTTCTGTTTACTTGCTGTGGGGCGTTGTGTGCGTTTTTGCCCTTTCACTGCTTTCAACTGCCATATGGTGTGTGTGCGCTGCTGGGCTGCTGCTATTTGTCATTGTGAGGTGGCTGAGCGTGGTGTAGCGGCCGTGTGACTTGTCTCTCCTTTTGTTGCTTTCACTCTGCGTTGACGGGGAGTTAGTTTGTGCTGAAGGCTGCACGCAAGTGACAGGAGTGGTGGCGATGATGACTGGCCGTGTGCTGCTGGTGTGTGCCCTCTGCGTGCTGTGGTGCGGTGCCTGTGGGGTTTATGCGAGGGAGCTCGACAACAAGAACGCAGTGGGTGATTGCATGGCGTCGGGAGTTTTAGGTGCGAATCGGTTGCGTGTGCCAAGCGTATGTGATAAGGTTGCGATCTCGCTGCCTTCGCGTATGGTCTCGTTCATCACCGCCGCTGAAGCCTCGACTAACGATGATGCTTCTGATGTTGTTGAAGGTAATCCAGCTTCACCTTCAGGTGCTGCTGCTGCCGGTTCTGTTTCTGGTGGTGTAGGTGGAGCTGGAGGTAGTCGAGGAGGCGGTGTAACTTCTGGCGGCAGTGGCAATTCTGCTGGTGGAAGTGACGGTAACAGGAACACAAGTGAAGATCCCAAAGGTGGTGGTGGTGGTTTTTTGCAGTCTCCTCCCTCAGTTGACCCCCATTCACCTCGCATTCCCAATGGGGTTGGTGAGTCACAGAACACAGAAGTTTCTTTATCCACTGAGGAGACGATATCTCCTGAAGCAGCTGCGGAGCCAGGATCAACAGCGTCTCCAGGGGATACACCGCCCAAAGTGGAAACACAGGATAAATCGGAACCCAAAGAAGAAGACAAAGATCCCTCCTTCACACAAGCAGCAGCACCAACTTCAGTTAATGGTAAGGCTTCAACTGGAGAGCGGAATCAGCAAAATGATGTGGGGAAGGTAGACCATTCCAGCAACCAAACACCACCGCCAGCACCGCCATCGGCGGTGACATCACCAGTTCTATCAAAAGAACCGGCACCTCCAGGAAAAGAACCATCACCAAGCAATGTAAGCCTACCAGCACCAAATGTCCCACAGACCACAAAAGGTCAAGAGCAAAAACCGTCAATTTTAACAACTAAAAAGGAGTCCAAGACACCGGAAATTCCTTCAGAGGATAATGTGTTACAGCAACAAGGTCAAAACACAACCACAGAGGGATTGATGGAAAATTCATCTCCAGGAAGTCAAGCGAGAAATACAGAACCATCCACTTCTACAAGTGGCACTGGTGAGGCCCAGATTACGGCGGATGCGGATAATGCTCAACGGCCCAACCCCAGTGAATCACAGGACGATCTTGAAGGTACTGACATCAACAATTCTCCTACAGCAGATGAGGCAGCACCTCAATCAGCAATAACACTCACCACCGCTCAAAAAAATGAAACGGCAACGGTTGGCGACAGCGACGGCAGCACCGCGGTCTCCCACACCACATCCCCTCTTTTGCTTCTTCTTCTTCTTGTCGCGTGTGCGGCTGCGGTGATGGCCGCGTGAGAGTGAGGGAGAGAGAGCCGTGCACCGCCCGCACACACACTCTTCCTTCTCTCTCTGTGTGTGTGTCCCCTTGCATGGACTCTCGCCCTCACCTCACCCCACGAAGCACACACAATAATGTGCCCATTGTATATATGCATGCACACCCATGCAGGCCCGTTGGTGCTCTCTCTTGCACGACACGCACCGCTGCCGTCCTGCCTGGCTGCATGGGCGGAGCACCGTAACTGTTTCTGTTTTGTTTTTATTGCATTGAGTGGGCGACCTCTCTCTCTCTCCCTCTGTGTGTGTGTTTTGCTTTACGGGAGCAATGAGAGTGTGTGTGCGCTGGTCGTCCCACGCTTCGGCTTTTTGTTTTGTTTTATTGTTTTACTTGTGTTGTGGTTGAGTGCACACATTGCACTTTCTGATCGGCTGCATGCTTTGGATGCGGACACTGGAGTTTTGTTTTTATTTTTCTATGTTTTCGTTTTTGTTGAGAAAGCGTCAGTTTCTTGTATTCTTGTAAGGTCATTAAGATTGTCTTTGGCTTATGAAATGAGTCCTTTGATTCACGTCACCATGCGGTCTGCATCGCCTCTGGTGCTGCTATTGATGATCTGTGCGATGTGATTTGTCGGCGGATGTCCTGCTTTCATCCTGAAGTGTTCCTTATTTCGAGACGATGTGGTGCGCTCCCACAGCGAGGTTTATCTCGTTTACGGTGAGGAAAATGCATCTCAGGGCGCTGGACGCTTTGCGGATGTGCAGCGGGGTCCGGAAGGACCGACAGGTGCCCTTCCGCATCAAGAAGTCAAAAAAAGACTCGTGTGACATCAGGAGGCACTGCGGCTTCTTTTGGCGTTGCGCAGTAAATTCTTTGGACGGCGCGTTTGGCTGTAAGAATGGTGCTTTGACCTTTGCGCACGAGAACATCCTTGCCGAGGAGACTGTCCCTGCTGCTGTAAACCCGCATGCGGATCGTCTGCTCGTCCGGCCACTGGAGGGTCTGTTGTTTTTGTCCTCATTTGCCACGGGCAGCGTTTGCAGTTTTTCTACGGTAACTTCTGGGCATCGTTCCGCTGGTGTTTTCAATGCTTTCATGGTGCTGTACGTGGCTGCGGCGTTTGGCGGTGTGTGGGTACTGTCGTACGCCACGCTGGAGGATGGCCGTCCAGTCGCTGGCGCCATGCACTTTTTCTGTCAGTTTTATTTCACGGATGCATCGCCACCCGCCTCGCCGCGCACCTGTTGGCCCATGCTCTCGGGTTCACCTGCCGGACATGGCAGCCGCAACATGGGTAA
>NW_001849360.1:26920-57373 GCF_000209065.1 Trypanosoma cruzi
CGCGTCGGAACAGTATTCCAGCGGTTGGTGTAGACGGAGTATCCTTGAAATGTCAGCAAAACGCCCGATGGACAGTTGCCCCATCAGTGATCCCGCACTGGATGTGGGGGATGTTGAGGCTGTTATTTGGAGGGGAGAATATTTGTCTGCGGTGCCTGGGGATGAGCCCTCTTTGTGGTGTTTGGACACGCTTTCCACCAACACGACGGATGCGAGGGACCCGGAGGAGACAAATCTCAGTGCTGTAGCGCATGCGGCATTGAGGTGCCTCAGTATGCAGGTGCATTTGGAAGTGACTGAAAAGGGTGACGTCCGTTGTGTTCCATGCACGGACGGAGCGACGATTGCGTGGGCCACTCGACCCTGCGCTGGGGGAAACGCTATTTGCCGTGACCACGCGCAGGTGTGCACGATATCCGCCACCAGCGGCAGCCTACTTCCAGTGGTTCCGTGGGTGGCGAGGAGAGAGCATGTGGAGCAGGACGGTTTCACCAGCATCTACTGAACAAGACTTCCCAGGGGCATCCGTCACCGTTGCGGGGAGCATTGAGACCGACCACGGCGCACCACCGAAGGATGTAGACACGGCTGTTCCCCAGAAGAATTTGTTGAAAGAGGAGAAGTGGATCCGGCCAGGATACCCCGACAGACCGCGAGAATCTTCTCTCGGCGGCAGGGATCGAAGCAGCGAGACGGACGGCGAGCAGGCCCGTCCCCGACTCCCGGTGATGACACTGTTGCTGCTGCTTGTCCCTGTCCGCTGCTTCTTCTGCTTTTCTCTGCTGCTGCCGTGGCAACACTCCATCGATTTGCGGTGTGGTCGGCGTTTCGCTGCAAGGGGACTGCGCTTCCTTCTGCTTGGCCTGCAATCAGCACTGGAAGCCCAATAGAAAACGATCCATTTCAATGGGTCCCTTTCTCCATATGCATGTGCTGTGTGTAATCCGTCTGACTTTGCGTTTGAAATTGGTGGTACTTCCGATGAGCACTGCTCTTCTTGTGTTGGTTGCCGATGTGGGCCACCGCATGGTCGTATGGCTTTGCTTGTGTGCTTGTTAGATTTTCTGAGACGCACATACACAAAAAACGGTGCGAGTCAAATGTGCGCACACAAGGCACACACACGCATATCCAAGCACATTGTCTGTGTGACTTCTACTTGACATGGTATGCGGGGCGGGTTGGTGCGAGCAAGGCCGACGGAAGCTGGCAGCCGCGTGAGTCCAGCAATGGCTTTTGTGGTTGTGTGCGGGATCATATGTTCCATCAGATGCTTGACGTCGTTCATGGATTGTCCAAAGTTTTTTACTGCGATGCCCATGCTGCGGCTGTGCTAAACTGCTCAATGCGTCTCCATGATCTCATGGAGCACGGCGTGACGCTGCTCGGGGACCTCATGACGCCGCGGCAGCCGGTTATCAGCAGCCCTGCGCCCTACTTTTTGCCGTGGAGGATTCGTCTGTGAGCCGCGTGGCTGAGGATTGGATGGCAAAGGTCCCGCACAGGGATGCACACATCTTTGCGTTGGGGTGCACCCCGCATCGCCGCCTTCAGCAACTGGTGCGGGCTCGGATAGCGCCGAAGGCGATGCGTTTGAAGGACATTATGTTAGACTTCGTCGCCACTGAAGTGCTGGTGTTTCACCCCAGCATGCAGAATGGGTTCCCTCAGCTGCTGTCGCCACTGTCGCCGCCGACTCGAGAGTCCGTTTTGAACGTTGCTGAGTCACTTATTGTGGCGGCTTTTCACGCCATGAACAACGGTGTGCCTGTTATTCGCCACCAAAACAGAGGCAGCATCTGCCATGGGTTTGCCAGGACCTTTTTTGAGGGCTTTTCAGGCTCTGCTACGACGAGCCGGATTTCGCTTAGTGGCGCCGACAGCCGCGGCAACCCAGTGCGGATCATCGTTGATTGGGGCTGTGTCACGGTGACGCCGCTGATGCACCAACGCACATCTCAGTTTCTGCTTGATGAACTGATGCCGCTGGAGAAGAAAGTGTATGAGCAGACCTGTAGGAATCGTCTGGGTGTGGGCTCGAAGCGGCAGTAATTGATGAGGAAGATGTATACTAGTGCTCCTACCGTCATTGTTTTCTTGCGCAGTGCGTGGAGGAGCTTTCGGTGGCGCTGGAAAAACTCCACGCGTATCACCCGGGATTGGCGCAGGACGTGGAGCCGAAGGCCAACCTTGCGAAGCTGGGCAGTGCGGTGCGGGCTCCGCCGGAGTTTTGGGAGAGGCAAGCCGGACCGTCGCTGCACATCGATTTTTTGCGCGAGGCTTGTGGCACAGTACTGGGAGAAGCGACTGGCGGAGGTGCGGGGGGTGGAATAAGACACCGCCGTTGGGCACAAACTCCTCAGGAAAAACCTGGATGGCGTGCGGCACCTGACGAGGGATGCGGCGATGCCCCGGCCTGTGCGACTGCGTCTTCTCCTGTTGCTTGTGACTGCGAGCAACACCGACGAGTTGACGGAGGCCAATAAGCAGCAGCTGATCCGAGACGGTGGACTGACGCCCGACGCCCATTTGTTTGCGACCCTCGAGCATGTGACGAGGAGGGCCGGGAGCGTGCATCGATAAAGCACGGCGTCGGCGCAGAGCGGACGGAGCACGAGTGATTCTGCGAGCAACGCCGCGACGGACGAGGATCCCTTTCAGAAGCATGCCTGTATGATGATGGAGACGGCGGGCAGGAATAAAACGCTGCGGGTTGAGCTGTCGTTGGCATCGGTGCAGCGCGATCATGCGATGGGGCCAAATGGCGCGAGTGGTGGTCAAAACAGTGGAGCATGAGGGAACAACGCCGGGCCATTTCAAGGGTGTGGTGGCAAATGGGAGAATCATCCAGATCTGTGTGGCGGTGGTGGTGGGACGATTGCCCTCACAACTCCTCAGCGCATAGTGCTGCTTGTTTTGGGTGCCGTGGCCTGCAGCGAGAGGCGCTCGGTCCATGAGATATCCAAAAGGTATGGCCGTGAGGTGTTCATTGGGGAATCCTCGATGCCGCGTCCTGAGGTGTGTTTGTGCAGGGACTTAGCACCCTACGGCACTGTGACTCACGGGCGAGACACGCACAGGAACGCATCGAGGGCCAAAGAGTGGAACAGATGCAACCACACACGATTGCGGGTGTCTGTGGAAATTGTGTGCGCTTTTTCCTGCATTCCGTTCCTTTCCAAGAAGCGTTTCATACGATGTGCGTATGTGTGTTTCAACGGCTGCGCTGCTTGCCTTTTACCTTTGTATTATTGCGTGTGCGTTTGCGGGCCATTTCCATGCAAATAAGAAGGCGGCTAAAAAAGGAAAGACATTTGTGGAGCATGCACCCACGGTTTCAGTGTTCATCCACTGGTGCTGACCTTTTTTGCTGGGGCATTTGTGCGCGCTTTCCCTCCATTGTCTATTTTTTTCGCGCAGGAATCAACAGGTGGGCATTCGTGAGTGCTGCGGCGGGCTTTTGTTGCCCTCGCCGGGACGCGCTTAACGGCGGCAGTTCCATCACTTTGTGCACAAAAGGAATGGGACTTTCTCCGGATCCTCACCGCAGGCGCATGCCGTGGACGGCCGCAAAGGAGTGTGTGCCCGGTGTTGTTCGTAGCTCCAAGGAAAAGATGGTGTTGGATGGAGCACAGCGAGTGGATGTGGAATGTGTCGACCGTGCATCGCAGGTGTATCCGCTGGAGGCATTGCGGGCGGCCGTCGCCACATGTGAGTACAATATATTTAGAGGAAAGAACATTTTTAATTGGTCTCTCAGGTGGAATCCAATGTGCTCAGGCAATGCTTTACGGCAAGGAGTGGCCGGAGGGGACGCACGACGAGGACGCCACTCGCACCGCCATTTATTTCCGTCGCCGCGAGACCACAACGCTGTCCGCGCCAATACGCCTTGCGGATTTTCCGAGGCGGCATGCGCTGTTCTGTTTGTCGCCACTGTTCCCCCATCCCCGAGCGTCGGCGCAGAAGTCCCTGTCGATGCAACTTCCTATCGATTGCGGACACACCCATTGATTGATGCGGCCGGCACCGCCCCCAGCAGCTGGTGCAGTGGGACTGGGGACGAGAACACAGCAGACCAAGTTCAGTCAGATGGTGCTGGCAGCCCTGTCAGCGTCTCGCCTACCACAGCGGCGAGCACAGAAATCGACGGGAAAGGAGAGGAATCAAATGACTGCCAGGAAAACAATTGTCTTTTAACATCGCTCCCTGTCAAACAGCCGGAAGAATGAACGACAACATCAGCCACTAACAATGACGAAGGAACAACGACCACCGCCGATAGCGACAGCAGCACGGCGGTCTTCCACGCCACCTCCCATCCTTTGCGTCTTATTGTAACGTATGCGTGCTGCTGCTGCGGAAGTGGCCGGCCTGCATGAAGTGGTGTGCGCTGAATATGGACGAAGGCCGATGACAACCGAATTATTTTGCGATGCATGTTGGCTGCATTTCCCGTGGACCAACAATCCACGTGGTGTGCGGGGATCTCCTTTTTTAATTGTTCCTTTGCTTTTGCGTTGCTGTGTGCGCTGCACCTCCTCTTGTGTGTGTGCGTATCCTCCGTGAGGGGTGCAGGCACGACGGACCGCTCTCGCCGTGTGTGCATGCGGTGGAGCCCTGTGTGCCGCTCCTGTTTGCTTCTCCCTCTTCCATCTGTGTGTTGGTGTTGCGGCAGGGCTGTGTGTGTCTGTGCCTGTTGCCGTGGATTGGAGTGTGTGTCGTGCGTGGTGTGCGGCGTACGGTGCATGCCTGGCTGCTGCCCTCTCCTCATGTGGTGTGCCCTCTGTGTGTGTCTGCCGCACCTCTCGTCTCCCCTGTTGCTCTCCATGTCCCTCACTGTGCAGATCAGCCCCACACCACTGAACGACCACACTCACGATGATGACGTGCCGTCTGCTGTGCGCCCTGCTGGTGCTCGCCCTGTGCTGCTGCCCGTCCGTATGCGCCGCAGAGACTGAGGAGATCACTGTTGATCTTGAGGCTGAAGATGAAGTGGATGGAAGAGACAACCGTCAATCGCCCCATGCACCAGGAATACCAATGAATCAGAATCAAACTCAGGCTGAATCTCCTGAAGCCGCCCCCAGTCTACCGCCCCCTCCATCAGTGGCACAATCACAGGGGACCGGTCAGCCAGGGTCGTCAAGTAATGGGGCCGCTGCGAAACACGGAAATAATGCGGGAGATACAGGAACCTTGCCTGGTCCGCATTCGCAATCAAGCGGTGCGCATAATACGGTACAAAGAGAAGGTACGGAAGACACGTCAGGGGAAAAAAGTGGCGCGAGTACATCCACAGAACAAGCAATTAAGAAAGTCGACGATTCTGCCGAGACGACGATGACGACCACGACCACTACGACAAAGGCACCAACTACGACCACTACAACTACGACCACAGAGGCGCCAACCACGACGACCACCCGCGCACCGTCACGTCTTCGCGAAGTGGACGGCAGCCTCAGCAGCTCTGCGTGGGTGTGTGCCCCGCTGCTGCTTGCCGCATCCGCGCTGGCGTACACTGCTGTGGGCTGAAGAGGTGTGTGCGGGCTGTGCGTTCCAGCACTCAAAGCCACGGGGACATGTGTTTGCCCACTGTGGTCCGATATAATAAACAAAAGGAGAAAATATTAAGTGTGTTTTGCTTCACTTGCTTCTGCTGCCGTGCTATGTGCTCCGCGTTGCTTCCCCAAATCCGTCAGGTTGAACGCATCGCGGACACACTCATATGCATGCGCAATGGAGCCCTGGTTAGTTTTTTTTTTTCTTTCTTTAATTATTGTTTTTTATTGCTTTTTAAACTTCTTTTTACGCGGTGGTGCGCGAGTTTTGCAGAAGTACTGATTTCAACTGTCTTGTGTTTTGTGCTCACTTCTGCTATGTGCTGCTGTCATTATTTGCTTTGCGGTGGCTGTTGCTTTGCTGTGTGACTTGTCTCTCGTCTTTGCTTTCATTCTGCGTTGACGGGGAGTTGTCTTTTGCTGAGGGCTGCACGCAAGTGACAGGAGTGATGGCGATGATGACTGGCCGTGTGCTGCTGGTGTGTGCTCTCTGCGTGCTGTGGTGCGGCGGTGGTATCGTCTATCCCTGACGTTACCGGTGGTGAAAATGTTCCGCGTGGGTATTTGGTTGTTAATTGGGAAACGTTGCTAAAGAACGAATGTGCGACGGACGAAAATTACATTAATAAGGATGGGACGGTGAATGAGTCGGCGGTGAAAGACTGCATACGCGATGCGATGAGGGTGGTTTGTAACGTTTTTTGTCGCAAGATGTCAGGAGAACCTGACGACTCTGAAGGTGAGCGTATTTGTGAGGAGTACGTTGGCAGCCGAGATGAGGCCGGCCAATCTTCTCATGTAATAACACCGGCGGAAGCAAAAACTCTACAAGCACCAAGGAGCGAGCTGGAGGAATTGGGAAAAACACCGGAAGAGACACCGAAGCCATTATCGGGAGGACCAGCAACCGAAGGTAAAGCAGCAAAACCAACAGGAGGACCACCAACACCGCCAGTGGAAGCACAACACAACGGTGAAGAAAACATGCCGGTTTTACTCTCAGAAGATGACCCAGGGACCACAGAGTCAAACAGTGATTCAGAAGAGGATGACAGCGCCTCCACCACAGACAACCAAGAGAGCGTAACACCCGACGGTCACGACAAATCAACCCCAACATTACTCTCAACCGCCACCGATACTGTCAAAAATGAAGCAGGCAAGATCAATACAGAGGGAACTCAAAAAACTGCGACGGAATCAAATGCCGAAAGAGAAGAAGTAGAGGAAAGCGATGAAAAAACGTATGACAATACGAAAAAAATTCCAGCTGAGGCAGCTGCTACGACACATAATACAGCGATGCCTGGCGACAGTGAGAGCAGCTCCACGGCTCCTCCAGCGGGAGAGTCAGACGCTGCCACAACCACAACACCGAACAATCATGATGCGCGTAGCCTCAACAACAATGGCAACAATACATTCACAGAAGAAGTGGATCAGAAGGAAGCAGCAATAAAACCCAAAAGCGCACCAGACGGCACTGACACCGCAGCAGCCAACAGTGAAGCATCCACAGCAGCCATAAACATCTCCACTAACACAACAAACAAAACAACCACCGGAGACAGTGACGGCAGCACCGCGGTCTCCCACACCATCTCCCCTCTTTTGCTTCTTCTTGTTGTTGCGTGTGCGGCTGCGGTGATGGCCGCGTGAGAGTGAGGGAGAGAGAGCCGTGCACCGCCCGCACACACACTCTTCCTTCTCACTCTCTGTGTGTGTGTCCCCTTGCATGGACTCTCGCCCTCACCTCACCCCACGAGGCACACACAATAATGTGCCCATTGTATATATGCATGCACACCCATGCAGGCCCGTTGGTGCTCTCTTTTGCACGACACGCACCGCTGCCGTCCTGCCTGGCTGCATGGGCGGAGCACCGTAACTGTTTCTGTTTTGTTTTTGTAATTTTTTTAATTTGCTTTTGCTATGAGCGTTTATTTATTTCGTACAAACCCATTCCCTTTTTTTTTGCGTATTTTAAATTTATTTTCCTGTTTGCTTTTTTTCTTGTTTAAAAAAAGTTTTTTCTGTTCTTTTTATTATTATTTTTCATCCCTTGTCCCTCTTTTTTGCTTTTGGGGCAATCACGATGGACCTTTTTCTTTTCTACTCTTCCCTCTTTAATTGTTTGTTGCTGCGCTCTTCCTGTGAGGGGTGCCGTGTGTTTCCCGCCCAGCTGCTCCACTCGCACACCCACCGACACGCTCATGACGACGGCCCTGTGCGCCTCGCCTGCTGCACGCATGAGGAGGGGCCGCGACGAACGGCGCGCTGAGGGAGCCGTGACGTGTGGGCGTGCGACGAGGGCCTGTGGGGCGGAGCACACATTTCTTCCCTCTTGTTTTGTTTTGTTTGCGGCCAGGGCTGGCAGACACCCGCGGCACCACACACACAGCCACACCCTGCCGCCGTGTTTTTCTTTTGTCTTGTTTTGTTTTCTTTTTTTTTTGTGGATGGATGTGTGCTGCCACCGTGCGTGATTGTTGAGGTTGGGCCGTGCCGCACGTATCGCTGCCATCCAGCTGTGCCTCTCGCTGTGCTGATGTGCCTCCCTGTGCTCCTCCTCTTCTCTGCTCCTCCATCACACACAGAGATAAGTGATTGCACAGTGCTCTGCAGGAATGCTCTTGGCGACGGCGGGACGTTGGCTTGCATCCCGTGCCGAGATGGCGAGGCCACTGCGTGTGTGCCTGCGGTGGGAATCACGGTGCCATTGGATGGATGTGTGTGGGACGCCTTTTGCATTGTGCTGGAGGCCGGCTGACGCGGCTGCACGATGCCCGCCATGCGTGAAGGTGTTGCCTGCTCTTGGGGTCGTTCTTCTCTTCCCCCTGTTTTTGCTCTGCCGTGTGCGTGCGTTGCTTGGTGTGTGCTGACGCGTGACGGACGGTGCCACGATGGCCTACTCTGGCATTGACAGTCGCTGTGCTCTCGGCACACATCCACACACTCTTCCTTGTCTCTCTGTGGGAGTGATTGCGGCAGGAGAGTGGTCTACGGCAGCGGCAGCAGGTGTCTTGGAGAGGAACGAGGTGCCGAAGGAGCAGAAGAAGCCGCACCCGCTGGACGAGATTACGATGACGGATGAAGGCATTTTCTAAGTTCTTTTATCGGCTTTCTTCAGAAGTGCGCCGTGTCACCGCCTGACTGGATGCCTGCACTCGGCACCCTTCGAGGCATTGTGTTCTTTCATTCAGTGTGATGTCACGATTATCATGGCAGCATCTTCCTTCACCGACTCTGAGTGTGACAATACGAATGACGGCAAAAGCAGCGATGAGGATGATGACGATTTGCACCGAAGGGCGGATTATTTGCGTGTCTTTGTACACGAATCCCAGGAGGGTTTGAATGCCGTCCTCACAATTCTCGGCCTTGCGGAAATTTTGGGTTTCGCGCTGTTACCCGCCGTCATTAGTGCCCCATGCGTTGAGGCTGATCCATTCACCGTGGATTTCACGCAGCAGCTCTCGAAGGGTTGTGCGGCTATTCCCGCGTTGGCCCTTTCGCATGTATTTCAGCGTTGCCTGGCGTGTGATTTGTTGTGTGTTGTCCAGGCCGCCGCCTCCAGTTTTCTTTTGGTGCCCAATAAGAAGCACTTTGCGTTGCGGTGGATATTTGATTGCGTGGCCGTCGACGCACGTGACGATGCTCAACGGGTGTGTCATTTGTTTGGCGGGCACGAGGGAGACTTCGGTGTGTGCCGATAACTCCGCGAAAGTCTTCGTTGATGGATCGGGGCGAAAATAAGGGAGGTCTGTCCGCCGCATCTCTCAAGGCAGCTGCGGGGCACTCCGGACGCACAGAGTGGGTGGATGGATGCCGCGCAGCTGGGGAGACCAGTTTTCTTCTCTGTCCTCCGTTGCCGGGGAAAATCGGGAATCCACGGCGCCACTGCCAGCTGCATTTTACTGCCGGGTATCGACTGTGCTGAAGTTGCCCGTCTAATGTGAATCGCAGCGTCAGTGCAGGAAGACACTTTCACGCATTGCGAGTAGTTGCTCCAGCCTCGAGCTCATCAATATTCACGGCAGGGAGCAATGCATTGTGGTGGCCGGTGACGTTCAGAAGAGTGTGTTTCACTTCACCCGCCTCGTATTTGTGAGGGACACTGCGCATCGACCCTCCCCAACAGTCCCACCACCTTCACCTTCCTCGCCGACCGCTGCCCTCTGCTGACGGCGCAGTTGTTTGGCTCCGCCAATAATGCGCTCGTGAAACTTCCTCTCCGCACACTGCGGGGTTATTTTGTTTTTGGCGATGCAAGAATTCCAGGGACACCGCAACTGTGTGCAACACAAACTAATCTCCGCAGTGGACCCTATTTTTCTGCGGTGTCGCCATCGCGATCCCGTCATTGTGTACTTGTTGCAATTTTGTGGGGTTGGGCCAGTGCAGCCGTTGGATGTCCGGCTCGCTTTTGCTTTGGTTGCTTTGTGTTTCAGGGAGAACAATTTCAAGTCGTTTCACGATCAGGATAGTGGAGACACTGCTGTGAGCAACTCTGCGGAGTATTATGGGCTGGTGGAGGAGGAGAGAGGCGACGGGGGAGGAATTGGTGGCAGCAGTCGGCGTGTCTCTTTTCCAGGGAGATGGAGACGCGTGGAGCAGAAACAACATCACTCCTGCCAACGACAATTCGACGCTTTGTGCGGGCGATGGAGGGTGCGACAGACATGCCTGTTGCCTGCACTCTTCGTGTGACCGACGGATCGCGGCTTTTGGATGACCGCTTTTCAACAAAAATGCCGGAAGAACGGTGTACGCCAGGTGGATTCGAGACGACAGGCCTCAGGCCGATTGACGACGTTGTGAGGGATGTGGTGCTGCCGTGGCGTTGGGAACGATGCGGTGCTGCCGTGGCGGTTTTTATTTTGTGCCTTCTTGCAACTTTGTTCCTGCCGTGGAGGAGTTGATGTCATGTGGTGCGGGTGTGGCGTCGGCTGAGTCATCCACACTTTGTTTTAGAAGCATTACTTTGAGTCGTGTCAGCCACGCTGTGTTTTCCTTTTCTTGCTGGGAGTCTTGTGGGTGTGCATGAGCCCTTTAGGAGGCCGGCTAAATCAATGAATGGCATATATGTACCCCGATGAAACGAACATACACTTCTTTACGACACTTTTCTACCGCATGAATTTTGTGAGGGCCACGAATTTAAGGGGCAGCAGGGAACCGATAGCGGCCGGATTTATTTTTATTTTTTAATTTTACCGTCTCACCCAACCCCTTTTTTGATTTCCCACCACGCGGCGGGGTCTTGTGGCTGCAGCACCCCAAAAGCCTGCCACCTCGTAAGCAGTAAATAAATAAATAAATATATGCATCCTATCCGAATAGAGTGAGCGGGCCACGATTGTGGCTAAAGAATGTATACGTATATATAAGCATACACTTGCCTGGTGTTGAGCCTTGAGGGTGGGGTGAATCCACTCTTATTCCGTTTATCCCTTTTCTCATTCCTACCTTGTTTGGTCTTTATGATTGGGAAACTGGGGATTTGGCCAGCGGCCCGGAAGATTATTCTTTATTGCAGCACTTTACCGGCGAAAGGCAGGAACAACACAAACCGAATTGTTGGCTGCAGCAACACAAGAAACATTCACAAGAGGAAACACATAATTATGCACCCTGCAGGAATCCCCAACTCACGATGCAGGCATGAGGGTTTGCTCTCCGCAAAGCAACACCACGCATGCGGACATCTGCCAACATTCAAACAGAAACACAGATAAATGGTTGCTTGTTTCATTCCATTAGTTGTGCTTATATTTTTGCGTGTGCGGCTGCTGCTGCGGTGGCCGGTCTGCATGAAGTGGTGTGCGCTGAATATCAACGAAGGCCAAAGGCAACCGAACTTTTTTTGTGATGAATATTGGCTGCACTTCCCGTGGACCAACAATCCACGTGGTGTGCGGGGATCCCCTTTTGTGTTGTTACTTTGGTTTTGTGCTGCTGTGTGTGCTGCACCTCCTCTTGTGTGTGTGCGTATCCTCCGTGAGGGGTGCAGGCACGACGGACCGCTCTCGCCGTGTGTGCATGCGGTGGAGCCTTGTGTGCCGCTCTTGCTTGCTTCTCCCTCCTCCATCTGTGTGTTGGTGCTGCGGCAGGGCTGTGTGTGTGTGTGCCTGTTGCCGTGGGTTGGAGTGTGTGTCGTGCGTGTTGTGCGGCGTACGGTGCATGCCTGGCTGCTGCCCTCTCCTCATGTGGTGTGCCCTCTGTGTGTGTCTGCCGCACCTCTCGTCTCCCCTGTTGCTCTCCATGTCCCTCACTGTGCAGATCAGCTCCACACCACTGAACGACCACACTCACGATGAAGACGTGCCGTCTGCTGTGCGCCCTGTTGGTGCTCGCCCTGTGCTGCTGCCCTTCAGTATGCGTTGCGCAGGATACTGAAAAGGTTGAAGAGTCTGCCAAGACGACTACGACCACAACGACGACTATGCAGCCACCGGACCCTAAAACTAACCCTAAAGCTGGTGCTCAAGCAAATTTAGGTGTCACAATTTCATCGTCCTCCTCAACAGAGGGAATGGAGGGGAAGGATCAGCCAAGTCCGCACGCACCGCCAGTGAATAAGCCGGCTGAGAAGCCAGGAGAAGATGCCGTAGCGGGAAAAAGTTTGACCGGTACGACAGGGTTACAAAGTGACACTAATAAATCTGCAGACCACACAGATAAGGAAGACGAAGAACCCGCAAAGACGACCACGACCACTACGACAAAGGCACCAACTACAACCACTACAACTACGACTACGGAGGCGCCAGCCACGACGACCACCCGCGCACCGTCACGTCTTCGCGAAACCGACGGCAGCCTCAGCAGCTCTGCGTGGGTGTGTGCCCCGCTGCTGCTCGCCGCATGCGCGCTGGCGTACACCGCTGTGGGCTGAAGAGGTTTGTGTGGGCTGTGCGTGCCAGCACTCAGCCACGGGGACATGTGTTTGTCCACTGTGGTCCGATGTATAAAGTATGAGTAATTATGATGATTGTGTTGCTTCATTTGCCTCCGCTGCCGTGCTGTGTGCTCCGCGTTGTGCCCCACATCTGCCACGTTGAACGCATCGCGGACACACTCGTATGCATGGGCAGCGGAGCTCTGGGTTTGTTTTTCTTTTTATTAATTATTGTTTCTTATTGCTTTTTAAACTTCTTTTTGTAGTGTTTTGCGCGAGTTCTGCAATCATACTGATTTCAACTGTTTAGTAGTGTGCGCGCCGCTGCTATGTGTTGCCATTTATGGTTGTGCGTGGTTTAGCGGCCATTTTTCCCCTTTGCTTTCACTCTGCGTTGAAGTGTTGTTATTTTTTGCTGAAGGCTACACGCAAGTGACAGGAGTGATGGCGATGATGATGTCTGGCCGTGTGCTGCTGGTGTGTGCCCTCTGCGTGCTGTGGTGCGGTTTGGTGTCGGCCGATGCCGGGGGTGACGATTTTTCTGGTGGTCATGGAACTTTAGGCGGAAGTGGAGTTGGGGCTGATGGTAGACCTTCACTCCCGGTTGGTGGTGATATATCCACTGGAGGTACAAAAGATGAATGTTCTCTGGGAAGTGGAGGTGGCTCTCCGGTTTCTGCTTCTCCTGCTTGCAAATCTTTACTTTCTGATGCGGAAAATCCCGGGGGTAAGGCTTTAAATGACACCAAGAAAGGATTATCCCGTGTTGAGGAGGACCCCGATGCTGAGCAGGATCCGCCACAGCCAGGGTCTCACGTTGTATCGACAGCCGAGGTGCTAGCACCAGGACAACCCAATTCTGAGGCACAAGAGCAGTCGTCCGGTAAACTAAGAACAGAAGAGGGGCGTAATAATGGTGATGGCGGCACAACTGCGAAAGAAGAAGTGACTGGCGTGGAGAGTAGAGACACTGCTGACTTGTCCCCCAACGACAGCCGCCCGCCAAAAGCAGCACGACCAGTGACGGGGGAAGAGAAAGGCACAGAGAAACAGGCTGCATCAAGGGCGTCATTAACGCCAGCAGAGGGACGAGGGACATCTGCTGCGACGGATCAAAAAGTGGAATTGCCGAAGGAGAAGGCCGCGTCCAGCGCGGGTGCCACAAACATTCGGTCACCTGTCGGTCAACAACAAACAGAACCTTCATCTCCTTTTACGAGTGGAAGTACTTCGACTCTGACTCCGGAAAAGGAACCCGCTGGGGAGGTCCATTCCAACAATAACCAACCACCTGGTGACGCAGTACCGACAGAAGGAACGCAACATGAGACTCTTCCTGGCGACAAAACGCAAACAGAACCAGCAACTACAAACAACAAACTGATTGACGCAGCTCCAACTGGCGACAGTGAGAGCAGCCCCACAGCTCCTCCAGCGGGAGAGTCAGACGCTGCCACAACCACAACCCCGAACAATCATGATGCGCGTAGCCTCAAAAACAATGGCAACAATACATTCACAGAAGAAGTGGATCAGATGGAAGCAGCAATAAAACCCCAAAGCGCACCAGACGGCACTGACACTGCAGCAGCCAACAGTGAAGCATCCACAGCAGCCGTAAACATCTCCACTAACACAACAAACAAAACAACCACCGTCGACAGTGACGGCAGCACCGCGGTCTCCCACACCACCTCCCCTCTTTTGCTTCTTCTTGTTGTTGCGTGTGCGGCTGCTGCGGTGGTGGCCGCGTGAGAGTGAGTGTGAGAGAGCCGTGCACCGCCCGCACACACGCGTCTTTCACTCACTCTCTGTGTGTGTCCCCTTGCATGGACTCTCGCCCTCACCTCACCCCACGAGGCACACACAATAATGTGCCCATTGTATATATGCATGCACACCCATGCAGGCCCGTTGGTGCTCTCTTTTGCACGACACGCACCGCTGCCGTCCTGCCTGGCTGCATGGGCGGAGCACCGTAACTGTTTCTGTTTTGTTTTTATTGCATTGAGTGGGCGACCTCTCTCTCTCTCCCTCTGTGTGTGTGTTTTGCTTTACGGGAGCAATGAGAGTGTGTGTGCGCTGGTCGTCCCACGCTGCGGCTTTTTGTTTTGGTTTCTTTTTGATTTTGTGGTTGAGTGCACCCATTCCGCGGCTGCGTGTGTGTGTTATGATATGAGTAATTTGTGTGTGTGCTATCTGCCTCTCTCTGCCGTTGCTTTCTTCAGACTCTCTTGTGGCGCACAGCTGCTCCGCAAGTATAGGCGCTGCCAAACACACAAGCACATGCACACACAAATGCCGTGTTTAAAACGCTGAGAATGCACGCACGCACAGGATTGTGGCTGCGGAGGCCCTCGCGAGGGGGGAAAAAGCCTGCGTTTTGTTTTTTTTTGACATGTTGCTCGGTGTGTGCTGACGCGTGACGAATAATGACGCACTCTCTGTCACCCCTCCTGCTGCTGGTGGTGGCAACAGTTGCCGTGTGCTCCCGGTGCACTGTTCTTCCTTCTCGTTCCGTGTGTCAGTGTGCGTGAGTTGTTGTTGTTGGGAGTGGCTGCGGCGGGGATGATGGTGCCACTCACTGTGGATGGGCGGCGGTGTTCACTGTTTCACTCCTTTTTCCTCTTCTCTCTCTTTCCCATACACTAGGAAAGAAAGCAAACAAGCGCTAATCGCTACTGTGAATTCGAAGGCACTGAAAGGAACAACAGCACACACACCGCCCACACACACATATTTGTATGCTCTCACGTGTTGCTGCAGTGAAGGCACCCCGCACACACAACCGTCGCCGCGTGACCGGATCCCGCGGAAGAAGGAGGAAAGGAAGAGAGAGTGAGCCGCAGAGGCCCAACATGTCCCGGCGTGTGTTTACTTCCGCGGTGCTGCTCCTCGTCGTGATGATGTGCTGCGGCAGTGGAGCTGCAGCCACTGAGGGCACGTCGTCAGCTTCAGGATTTTCACCGGATAAAAGTTTTGTTTGGAGAGATAAGAACGGGGGTGAAACAGTGAGTTCGTTACGTGTTCCAGTTCTTGTTGAGATGGATGGTGATGTGTTTGCTGTTGCCGAGGCGCAGTTGAAGGAGGGAGAAAGCAATTTTACTGGGATTGCCTCGGAGCTTCTGGAGTGGACCGATGAAGAATCAAAAGGGGAGTTGGATGCAACTAAACTGAAGACACAAGTGCTGGAGGAATGTCCATCCGACAAAAAGAATTGTGCCTCCCATTCAGAAGCTCAAGATGCTTCCCAAAGCTGGACAAAAGTGCGTGTGAGCCGACCAACAACAGTCGTGCAGGGAAGTGATATTTACATGTTCGCTGGAACTTACAGTTTTGAAGTTACTGAAGGCGCTGCTGGTAGCAAAGCTGCAGCAACTAAATGGGAGCTTTTGGTGGCTGTGGGAAACGTCAGTAACGATGAGAGCAGCGGTAAAAAAAAAATTTGTTGGAAAGACACCTCCGTTATCCCGTGGACTGGTTTTGAAAAAGAACACGAGTCATTGACAGGGCTGATTGGCGGCGGTGGATCGGGTATTCAGATGGAGGACGGCACGCTTGTGTTTCCCGTGGAAGGCACGAAGAATGGAAAGACCGTTTCGCTGATATACTCCTCAGCCACTGAGAGTGGGAAGCTGTCGAAGGGGATGTCTGCCGATGGCTGCAGTGATCCCTCCGTCGTGGAGTGGAAGGACAAACTCATGATGATGACTGCGTGTGGTGACGGCCGCCGCAGGGTGTACGAGTCCGCTGACAAGGGGGATTCGTGGACGGAGGCACTCGGGACACTCTCGCGTGTGTGGGGCAACAAAAAGGGCGTTAGGAGCGGGTTCATCACAGCGAGGATTGAGGACAGGAATGTGATGCTCGTTACTCTGCCGGTGTACGCCAAAAAAGAAGAAAAGGAAAATGTGGAAAAAGGTGAACTCCATCTTTGGCTGACGGACAATACGCACATTGTTGATGTTGGGCCGGCATCTGTGGAAGGAGACGATGTTGCCGCCAGCTCCCTGTTGTACAAAAGCGGAGATAATAATGAGTTGATTGCACTGTACGAGAAGAAGAAGGGCGGTGGGGATACACCATCACCCGGTATGGTCTCTGTGCGTCTGACTGCGCAGCTGAATCGGGTGAAGGAGGTGCTGACGACCTGGAAGAAGGTGGACGAACGTGTCTCTCAGCTGTGCACCACTTTACTTGCTCAGAAGGATCCCTCAGCTTACACTGCCTGCAGCGCTGATAAGATCACGGATGGGCTGGTTGGCTTTTTGTCCGGCAGCTTCTCTGAGGACACATGGAGGGACGAGTACCTCGGAGTGAACGCCACAGTTGAGGGTGGTGCAGCAAAGGCAACAAAGACTTCCGATGGAGTGACGTTCCATGGAGCGTGGGCGGAGTGGCCCGTTGGCAAGCAGGGGGAGAATCAGCTGTACCACTTTGCGAACTACAACTTTACTCTTGTGGCGACGGTGTCCATCGACAAGGTGCCGGAGGAGGGAGATACTCCCATTCCTTTGATGGGTGTGAAGATGAATGATGGAAAGACTGTACTCCTGGGACTGTCGTACAACAACAAAGAAAAGAAGTGGCAGCTGCTGTGCGGTGGCGGAACGAAGTCGGAAGGGCTTAGCAGCAATTGGGAGCCAGGGAAAACAAAACGCCACGTGGTAATTTTGCAACGGAACGGCAACCAGGGCACCGCGTACGTCGATGGTCAGCGTGTGGGGAATGAGCAATGTGCATTTGGAAATTCGGAATCGCAAGAGATCTCACACTTCTACATTGGAGGGGATGGAGAGAACACAGCGGGTGACGAAGACGTGTCTGTGACGGTGACGAACGTCCTGCTGTACAACCGCCCGTTGGATGAAGCAGTGATTACTGCGCTTCACACGGAAAGCGTTACTATTCCAAAGCTGGATCATGCAAAACCAGAGCCGAGGGGTACTCCGTCTACTCCTGCCGGGCAACAGCCGTCGGAATTGGGGCATTTGGTGGGAAGCAGTAAAGTTGCGAGTGGTGGTGTGGAGGGGGCCGATCCACAGATCAGGGGAGTAAATGCCACGGCACTCAGCAGCAACCTCGTAAATGTGTCGCAAGAAAATAACAGCGATGCCAGCAGTATGCGTGGGAGCGGACTGCTGCCATCGCTGCTTCTTCTGTTGGGACTGTGGGGGCTTGCGGCCCAGTGAGGCGTGACTGGCTGCCGCGTGGGACAATTGCGACCTTCCGAGCACAGAATTACTTCCAAGAACTAACTTTTTCCTTAAGATATTTTCTTCTTTTTTTTTTTGCTTTTTATAATTTTTTGTTTTGTTTCTGAGCGTTTTTTTCTTTTTGTTTTAATTCTTTTCTTTTTGTTTTGTTTTTTTATTGCTGTGCGTTTTTGTTTTTGTTCTTTTTGTTTTAATTTTTTTCTGTTTTTTTTTTCATTTTTTTTTTTTTTCATTTTTTTTTTTTTTTACTCCCCATCCCTCTTTTTTGCTTTTGGGGCAATCACGATGGACGTTTTTCTTTTCTACTCTTCCCTCTTTAATTGTTTGTTGCTGCACTCTTCCTGCGAGGGGTGCCGTGTGTTTCCCGCCCAACTGCTCCACTCGCACACCCACCGACACGCTCATGACGACGGCCCTGTGCGCCTCGCCTGCTGCACGCATGAGGCGGGGCCGCGACGAACGGCGCGCTGCGGGAGCCGTGACGTGTGGGCGTGCGACGAGGGCCTGTGGGGCGGCGCACACATTTCTTCCCTCTTGTTTGTTTTGTTTGCGGCCAGGGCTGGCAGACACCCGCAGCGCCACACACACACAGCCACACCCTGCCGCCGTGTTTTTCTTTTGTTATTTTGTTTTTTGTGTTTATTTCACGCGCCGGCAGTCTCGTCAGCATTTCTTTCCCTCCTGATGATTTCTTTTCTTTTGCTGCGCTCACTTTCCCGATGGAGTGACGCGACTCCCGTCATGTCTGCGTGCTTCTCTCAGTCCCCACACACACGAGTGACTGTGCTCTGCGGGCCGCACTCGCACGCCGATGAGAGGGCTGAGGGGAGCAGCAACACGCAGATGACCCCGTGAAATATAAACGATGTGCGGACACACGGAGGGTCAGACGGCTGAAAGACATTTAAATACCTTTTAATTTTCTTTTGTGGGCAAAATATATACAGACAGTTTGGTGTGGCCACACGGCAGCCGGCTGCTTTTTTAAATTTATTTGTGTGGAACAGTAATGGACGTTTTCTTTTTACTTATGATTATTTTGTGTGATGGGGTTTATATAAGACGAAGGGGAAAGCTTTTTTTTGTTTTGGATAAATCTTGTGTGAATTGCCACTGCTTGGGCTGCAGTGCAGTCATGAGTTTGAGCGGTCGTCTTGTTGCTTCCGTTATGCGTCTCCGCTGTACGTTTTTGTGCGTCCCTCCACATACTCTGCTCCCTTTTCTACTTCTTTGCTTTGTGTTTCTGCAGGCACACAACACACACACAAGATGCACATTGCAGTGGATTTGAATGCTTCTTTTGCAGTGCATGCTGGCAGCTGCGTGTGGCTGTTGTCTTCTTCCGTGGCCATGAGGAGAAGGGAGGAGGGAGTGCGCAGCCCGAGTCTCTTTTCCTGCGGGTGTGATGCACCGCGTGTGACTGCGTTGAGCTGGGCTCCGTGTCCCATTGAGGGCGGGATGGCAGGAAATTTTGTTGCCGCGTCATGGATGGATGAGGGTGCACTGTCGCGTGTGGCTGGTGTGGTGGGTGCTTGCTCCGTGTTTGTGACGGCTGTTGGGAGTGCTGGAGATTTATCTGGTGATGCGGATGCGGTGGTTGTGCCGGTGGATGTGTCGTGTGCTCCGAGTGACGGCAGCCTGAGCTATCGCGTGTGTGCGTGTGTGTGGAGGAATTGTTCTGCTGCCAGTGCTGAGGCTGAGTGTGAGAATTATACTTTCAGTGGCTTTGGTGTGCGCATGCATTGCAGAGATGGTGAGCTGGGTGCTGTGTGCCATGTGGCCCATGCGGTGCACACATGTAGCAACTGTGCTGCCAGCTGTGCAACGAAGGAGGAAGGGGCCACCGTTGCCTTCACGATGAATGTGACGACACATAAATACGCCGGCCCTTATGAATTGTTGTGGCGTCAATTTCCCCCGATGGAACCATCCATCCGCCTGCACGGAGCAGCGATGCTGACCGGACGGGCATCTGTCAGTTGCTTCCACCCCGTGAAGGGAAGGATGACACGAAATCTGGTGGGACAACTGCACCGCAAGTTAATGCTGAGCCGTCACGTCAAAACGAGGATTGGCGACGGTCTGCGGCGGCTGACGCACCCAACACCGTCGATCCGAGTCCCGCATCCAACACGGCGACCAACACGTCCGAGACGAGGCCTGAGTTTGCCAGCAATCCGAACGAAATGATGGTCCCGAATGCATCCAAGAAGAGGCCTTCCTTTGCCAAAGGTCCGAGAATATTAGTGGCGTCGAATGCATCCGGGATTATGTCTGTCACTTGTGGCGGCAGGGAACACGTTGCTGCGGATAACACGGACGAGGTGAATGAGCGCAGCGCCACTGGACACAAATCCCTCGTTTTAGAAAATGGCGTTGCAGGCAGTGGATTTGTTGCTGAGGGTGATGCGGACGGATTGACTCAACGCAATGCCTCTGGACACGATAGCAAACCCCTATTACGATAATTCACCGCGCAGTAATCCGGAAACGGTGTGAGTCCCGACGACTGCTTTGCCCTGCACAACGACGCGAAATTGACACTGCGAGAGTTAACTGCTGACGGCACTGTGCGTGCGTGTGTGTGTTGGGAGTGGCTGCTTCTTTTGGGATTGTGTGGATTTGCGACTCAGCACGGAGGACATGTGCCGCGTTTCCTGCGTGTTTTCTTTCATTATTTACATTTTACTGTTGGTTTTCGTTGTTCTCCTGGAATAATGAGCGTCCTTTATTATTTCATGGTCGGTTGCTGCACACCGTCATGAGTGACATGTTTCCCCCTCTTTTTGTTTGTTGCCCACACGCGGTGCCGGCGCTGCGGCTGTGCGTCCCACGGACTGCGCGAAACGATGAGTGGAATAACACGCCGGATGCCGCATGAAATGTGAGGGATGTTGTGTGGGCTCATGGAACGATACGTTTTTTAAAGTTTTATTTCCTCTTGTGGTGCGGGCAATATATGTATGCACAACCACACGATCCTCTTCTGTGCTGCATGGCACATGAAATAAAAGTATTGTCCGATTGATTTTTTTTGTTTTAATTTTACGGGAGTTTTGCCTGACTCTCAACTATTTTGTCTTCCGTTTTTTGCTGCTGTGTTTTTTCTTGCTTGTTTAACTTCTGGTCTGAGGGACGGTGTGCGAGTCCTGCAGTTGTAATGATTCCGTCTGTCTTTTTTGGTGCGCGCTTCTTCTGGCTGCTGCCATTTATTACCATGCGGTGGCTGTCCGTGGTGTAGCTGCTGTCTCTCTACTTCCTTTCTCATGCTCCTGCGGATCGAATCCAAGTTATTCAACAGCGATAGTTTCGATGATGCGCCGTGTGTTCTGTGTCGTGTTGGCGCTTACACTGCTGTGCTGCTGCTTGTGCGTGTTTGCCGCGGAGGAGGAAGTGGAGGAGGAGGTGCTGCCGGTGGATGCGGTGTGTGCGGGTGACGGTGAAAACGTTGGGCGCTGGCAACTCCGTGGGAGGCCACTGTGGTACAACTGCACGGCTGAAGCTAGCGGTTTGGGAAAGATGATTTGCGGCATGGGCGCTGGAAACTGTGCCCCGGAGGATGTTAAAAAACGTGTTGAAGGGAATGCGAAGGATGGCGTCTTCGAGATCAAATTCCATACGCCCACTCCAGGCCGGGTGAAGAGTTGGTGGGAGAGTAACGTGGAGCCGAAGCCGGCCACCGCTGCAAGTGGTCCGGCCAAACCTGCGGAAGAAAGACCTCCGGTGGATCGAGAGGAGGAGGCTCCTCGTGACACCACCACAATAAGTTCAGGATCTTCTCCCGCTGGCGTTGGGGGTTCCGCTGGTGCCCTTTCTTTGCCACCTACAACTCCGCGTGACGCTGGTGCTAACGCTGCTGCTGGCGCTGCGGGCAAGACGGATCCTTCTCCTCCTGCGACTTTGCAAGCGCAGAATCCCGCTCCCTCTGGTGAACTTCAAGGCGCTGCACATTCTGCTTCTGCTGCGTCAGAATCCCCACCAGATCCGGAGCCCACAGAGAGCGGGGAACACTCCTCCCATGACCCTCCAGCGGGACGACAGGAAGAGACTGTTGATGCGCCACCGACTCGGTTGTCCCAGACCGGCGAGGACGGTGGCGCAGCGGAAGGCGCCGAAGAGGACACCGCCAACACCACCGACGCCGCCACCAGCGAAGGCAATGCTACGGCGGCAGGCATGCCTGGTCCCCTTTCCTCTGCGCCCACAACGAGGGCGTTGGAGAACAGTGCGGGAAATGACGCCTGCTTCCACGACCCCCGTCTGCATACCCGGCTGCTGCTTGTTTTGGCTGCGCTCACGTACGGGACACTGGGCTGAAGAATTGAATGCGTGCTATAATTGCCAGCACTCAATCACAGGAATCCGTGCGTTTCTTTTTGTTTTTACGTAATAAATAATAGAAAATAATGAACATTTGTTTTGCTTCATTTGCTTCAGCTGTGCTGCTGTGTGCTTCATTTTGCTGCTCCCTATACCCGTCACGTTGAAGGAATCCCAGACACACTCATATGCACGACACGTCCAGTACTGTTTGCGTGGACATATTTGTGTGTGTGGGTGCATGCACACTGGATCCATTTGTTGCGGCTTCTTTTTTTTCGTGTTCTTATATTTTTAATTTCCTTCTTCTTGCTTGCTGTTCTTTTTGCTTTTAGCTTGCCGCGGGACGTTGTGTGTGTTCTTTAATGATTTAAATTTCTTAATTTTTTCTTTTGTTTTTTTCTTTCATCCCTCTTTTTTGCTTTTGGGGGCAATCACGATGGAAGTTTTTTTTTTCTACTCTTCCCTCTTTAATTGTTTGTTGCTGCGCTCTTCCCGTGAGGGGTGCCGTGTGTTTGCCACCCAACTGCTCCACTCGCACACCCACCGACACGCTCATGACGACGGCCCTGTGCGCCTCGCCTGCTGCACGCATGAGGAGGGGCCGCGACGAACGGCGCGCTGAGGGAGCCGTGACGTGTGGGCGTGCGACGAGGGCCTGTGGGGCGGCGCACACATTTCTTCCCTCTTGTTTTGTTTTCTTGCGGCCAGGGCTGGCAGACACCCGCAGCACCACACACACAGCCACACCCTGCCGCCGTGTTTTTCTTTTTCTTTTTTGTTTCTTTTTTTTTATTAGATGGACGTGTGCCGCCACCGTGCGTGGTTGTTGATGTTGGGGCCGTGCCGCACGTATCGCTGCCATCCAGCTGTGCCTCTCGCTGTGCTGATGTGCCTCCCTGTGCTCCTCCTCTTCTCTGCTCCTCCAGCACACACAGAGATAAGTGATTGCACAGTGCTCTGCAGGAATGCTCTTGGCGACGGTGGGACGTTGGCTTGCATCCCGTGCCGAGATGGCGAGGCCACTGCGTGTGTGCCTGCGGTGGGAATCACGGTGCCATTGGATGGATGTGTGTGGGACACCTTTTGCATTGTGCTGGAGGCCGGCTGACGCGGCTGCACGATGCCCGCCATGCGTGAAGGTGTTGCCTGCTCTTGGGGTCATTCTTCTCTCCTCGTTGTTTTTGCTTTGCCGTGTGCGTTGCTCGGTGTGTGCTGACGCGTGACGGACGGTGCCACGATGGCCTCCTCTGGCGATGACAGTCGCTGTGCTCCTGGCACACATCCACACACAATTCCCTGTGTCTCTCTGCGGGAGCTGGATGAGTTGAAGATCGATTACAGCCACACGGACACCCGCACAGTTGCTGCGCCGTACTTCTTCCAGCACTGCGATGCCGCCGGCTGCACGACGTTGTGGTACAACAAGTACAACAAGATGCAGTGCATGACGGCCAACCTGATCCGTGTGTGGTTGCAGCGCATGGAGCACGTGGGCCAGTACGCGTTGGGCGCTGCACTCATGTTTGTGGAGCAGAGGCGGCACGACATTGTGGCGCTGTGTGTGTTGGGCGGCCGGGCATGCCGGCGATTTTGAGGGCCGTGGTGGACACGGAGCTGTTTGACTGAGAGGAGGTGGAATTTGCAGCGCAGCGTGAGTGCATGACGGACTGCCTGTGCTGGGAGGGCCCGACGATCCCGAGGCCTGTGCTGGAGGGTCTGAGGAAAGAGAGTAACAGTAATGGTGACTGTGGAGTGTGAGAAAAGGTGCACGGCGAGGAGCGCTCCTCTTTTGCTTTGTTTTGATTGTTGTTGAGCGGCGCCCACCTCATTTTTGTTGTGGTGCGTGACTCTCGTTGCTGGATTGGGTGGTGCGTGGTTGTGTGATTTGTCTCTCCTTTTGCTTTGTGTTGGCGGAGTGTTAGTTTGTGCTGAAGGCTGCACGCAAGTGACAGGAGTGATGGCGATGATGACTGGCCGTGTGCTGCTGGTGTGTGCCCTCTGCGTGCTGTGGTGCGGCGTTTCGGTGGTGATGGCGTCCAACGTTGGTGGTTTGGCTCCTCACGCAGAAATCAACGTTTTTTTTGGCCGGTGGTATTCATTGATGATGGGCGATTGTGAAAATACTTCAGCGTTCGAAAACGGCACGGTGAATGAGTCCGCAGTTGAGGAATGCAAACGTGAAGCGAAAAAGGCCCTTTGTGACTTTTTTTATGGCGACCATTCGGGTGAACATGACGCATCTCATTTGCACTCTATTTGTTCGCCGGATGTTGGCTCCGGAGGGGCTGTTGATCAGCAGGCACAGGAGCAAATCCTCACGTTGCGTGAAACAGGAAATCCAGCACCGCCAACAACTCCACAGGGTTTGTCAGAGGAATCGCCGGACACACCACCAACACCGGCATCTGCAGGAGCCTCCTCACAAGCACCGCCCATCCAAGCATCAACGGAACCAACAGTACTCGCAAAACAAGCAGAGCCCAACACTGCGGGCTCGGTGCCGCCGAAGCAGTCACAGGGAGGAGCAGAGGCAATGCGTCCACCTCAAGAACCTCCAAAGGTATCCAGTATACACGACACAGCTACCCAAAGGGATCCACCAACTGAGGATCGGGCGGAACAAACATTACCCCCAGCAAAAGCCAATGATAATTCCAGCGATCACAGTGAAGAGGGCACCGCGGAGGAAAGCACCGTTGATACTCCAGCATCAGGTGCTGTGCAGACAGAAGGAAACGAAAGTGAAACACCGGGCAGCGGCTTGAAGAAAACAAAAACACCGCACACTACAGTTGAAGGAAGTAACATAGTAAAGCCTGGCGACAGTGAGAGCAGCTCCACGGCTCCTCCAGCGGGAGAGTCAGACGCTGCCACAACCACAACCCAGAACAATCATGATGCGCGTAGACTCAACAGCAATGGCAACAATACATTCACAGAAGAAGTGGATCAGATGGAAGCAGCAATAAAACCCCAAAGCGCACCAGACAGCATTGACACCGCAGCAGCCAACAGTGAAGCATCCACAACAGCCATAACCATCTCCACTAACACAACAAACAAAACAACCACCGGAGACAGTGACAGCAGCACCGCGGTCTCCCACACCACCTCCCCTCTTTTGCTTCTTCTTGTTGTTGCGTGTGCGGCTGCTGCGGTGGTGGCCGCGTGAGAGTGAGTGTGAGAGAGCCGTGCACCGCCCGCACACACACTCGTCTTTCACTCACTCTCTGTGTGTGTCCCCTTGCATGGACTCTCGCCCTCACCTCACCCCACGAGGCACACACAATAATGTGCCCATTGTATATATGCATGCACACCCATGCAGGCCTGTTGGTGCTCTCTTTTGCACGACACGCACCGCTGCCGTCCTGCCTGGCTGCATGGGCGGAGCACCGTAACTGTTTGTTTTTTATTTTTTTTTGTAATCTTTTTTATTTGCTTTTGCTATGAGCGTTTATCTATTTCGTACAAACCCATTCCCTTTTTTTCTGCGGATTTTAAATTTATTTTCCTGTTTGCTTTTTTTCTTGTTTTAAAAAAGTTTTTTTTGTTTTTTTTATTATTATTTTTCATCCTCCATCCCTTCTTTTTTTTGCTTTTGGGGCAATCACGATGGACCTTTTTCTTTTCTACTCTTCCCTCTTTAATTGTTTCTGCTGCGCTCTTCCCGTGAGGGGTGCCGTGTGTTTGCCACCCAACTGCTCCACTCGCACACCGCCGACACGCTCATGACGACGGCCCTGTGCGCCTCGCCTGCTGCACGCATGAGGCGGGGCCGCGACGAACGGCGCGCTGAGGGAGCCGTGACGTGTGGGCGTGCGACGAGGGCCTGTGGGGCGGCGCACACATTTCTTCCCTCTTGTTTTGTTTTTCTTTGCGGTCAGGGCGGGCAGACACCCGCAGCGCCACACACACAGCCACACCCTGCCGCCGTGTTTTTCTTTTTTTTCTTTGGACGGGTGTGTGCCGTTGCCACCGTGCTGTGTTGGAGAATGGGGAGCAGCACCGGACGTATCGCTGTCCAGCTTTGCATCCTCAGTCTCTTCTTTAATTAATGGGTGTCTGCGACATACCGACATGAGTGAAGTGCTTCTTTTCTTTTTTGCTTTTTACTGCCTACACGCGGTGCCGGCTCTGCGGCTGTGCGTCCCATGGACTGCACGAAACGAGGATTGGAAGAACAGGCCGGATGCCGCGCGAAATGTGAAGGATGTTGTGTGGGCTGGTGGAACAGTAAGGTCTTTTCTTTGACTTTTTTTTCTTGTTGCAGGCAATATGCACACACAAACACATGACTGCATGTTACTCCCTGGTACATGAAATAAACTTTTTTCCGAATCATTTTTTCCTTTTTATATTTTTAGGAGTTTTTCTGGACTCTCACCCTTTTTTTTGTGTTTTGGTAAATAGCCACGGTTTATTTTATTTTTTGTGTTGTGTTCACTACCACTGTGTGTCTCCGTGTTCCGTTGAGTATCTCTCTGCTGGCTGTGCTGTTGACATGCCCCGCTTCTTTTTACTGCTTGAGGCATCGATGGTCCGCGACGACGATTGTTTTTGTTCCCCATTGCGATGGCACGAGGGTGACTGGGTGCCGGCCTGCTGAGTGCACTTGGAGGGAGAAGATGGTGTGCGCCATGCCTCACTGTGGGTGGGACGCCAATCCACCACGACCTGCTGTGGGGCGTAATTCCAATCCGTTGGGGCGGAGGGAAGTAAGCGACAGCGCCATGGACTTGGATGTGCCCCGTCCATCTTGTTGCCGCCGTGCGTGTGCGGTGCGCACGACTCTATCTTGCGGTACGGCGTGGATGGCGGTGTCTCTGCGTGCGTTGTGCGGCGGGCTTTTTCTTCTCCATGTCTTCGCCCTTTTGTGTGTGGGAAAGTTGTGGGAAAGGATATGTACGGGAGAGTGAGCGTGGGTGGCTGCCAGCCTCGCCCCGCGCATTGGGGGCTTCCATAGACGTAGATTTGCTTGACGGCGTTTTGCGGCACCCAGGGCGTAGCGAGGAGGAGGATGGGGAAGATCTATTGTGGGCAGAAGGAGGATGGATGACACAGTCCCCTTCCGTGTCCTTCCCGATATTGTTGGCAGTACATACTGAGAGCGTAAATTTGGGCGAGTGCGGGATGAAACGTTTATGCCGCTTTTTGCGTGCTACTCAATCGTCGTCATTGCAGGCTGTCGTTACGCTGCGTTGTGGTGCGGTGCCGTTTGATGTGGGAAGGGTGCGATGCCACGGCTACTGCTCACCACAACCATTTATTGCCTCTGCATTGTCATTGTTGTTTTTCAGTTTGTGTGAATTTTTTCTGCGCTCGCATAATATTTTCTTTTGCTTCACGATGAATTTGTTGTAGGAGCTTTGATTTTGGTGCCTGCTTCACGGCGCTTCGCCTCGTGTGTCGGTTGCGGTGCTTCCACGTGGTGCCAAAGCGTTTGATGGAGTGTTCATTCTTCTTTTTGCGCCCTGCAGCCGACCTTGTTTGGCCATGGCGGCAGCAGTGGAGCTCTGCGACTGCGTGCTTGCCGTGCGTGTCTCATCTTTTGCCGCTGCCCCCTCGTTGTGTTGGTGGGGGAGGAGACGAGCGACTGCGTTGGTGGAGTTACACCCCAGTGGGAGAGGGAAGGCGCCGACCGCTGCTGACGGCGACGGTCTTTGCTGCAGGTGATCTGACGGGATGACGTCACCGGTGTCACGGTCAACCGAGATGGATGAGGACCGCACTGCGTCTCCCACCCCTCTCATCATCCTCTCTGTCCACTGCAGTCACACGCCACACGCACCGCAGGGCAGCGGCGCGACCACCATCCGGATGTCTGTGAGCCAATCGGAATGCAAAATCGATGTGGACCTTTTTCCCCGTGCTTGAGTGCTGCCGTGCTTCTTTATTTTTACTTTGTTGTGTATGCCGTGCGCGCATGGTGCCGCTGATTGCTGCGCAACGCCGAATCGCGTGAACAAGAAACGATGCTTTGACTGCTGGCGACCGGCGACCTCTCCGCTCCACTTACGCACCAACAACAACAACAACCTTTCGGACGCGCTTGATGGCTGGCGGTCGTAACGCTGCTACGTGGTCTGTCTTGGCTCTTGTGTGTCGTGCGCGGCATCGGGACTTTCCTGTGATGCAGCCATTCGGTAACAGGAGCGGTGCCAGTGGTCATGTGGCTTTTTGCCGGGATTCCGCCACTCGGAACGGTGGCTGTACGGGGCTGTGTGGGCGGTGGGGAAGGCTATGGTGTCACTGAATTGATTGCGTCTGCGCGGCTTTGTGTCGGCGGCTGTACTGCGACGGTTATGGTGTATGACCGGATGCCTCTGCGTGCCACTGTGCTTGGTTACTGTTGTTGTTGCCTTTTATTCTTTTTTGAGCGTGCAGTTAGAGATACTTTTGCTCGACCAGCACAATTATCGTTTCAAGGTGTTAGGGATTAATTGCAGTATTAGGATTGGTAGTACTGGGATAACGATCTGGCAGAATTGTGTCACTGAATTCGCCATCTGTAGAAAGGGATTTGTTGGACAGGAGTTATGGTCGACGGGGCGAGTGCGACACACCACGACAGCTCTATTGGTACGTGTTTGGGTCGGTGGATGCGGTCTGCGGTGGGTGCGTGTCCGCGCAGCCGGCACCGTGTGCAGCGCAGGGCCATTGCGGCTGTGCGTGTGGCGCTGCTCGTCGTGTTGGTGCTGGCAGCTGCTGCGTGTATGCCCGCAGTGCATGCGATGGTGTTGCGACTGCGGGGCGGCACGGTGGACAGAGCCATCACGGTTGGCCGCGCTATGGACACGGTGCTGATGGACGGCGTGTCCATCACGAACGGCGTGGCTGTGGTGTTCGACGTGGCGGCGATGCTTCCCGGCGCGCTGCGCATTGAACTGAGGAACTGCGTGTGCAACGGCGGTGCGCAGATCTACGTGCGGGGCTACAGCGGCGAGCCGGCGAGTGACCGGAGCCTGGAGTTGAGCGTGAGCGGGCTGTCCGGCGGCTACTGCTCGCTTGTGTTTGTGCACAACCTGCCGGCACACACGAACGTGACGGTCCGTGACTCGACGATTGTGACGCCTGGACCGATGCGCTACTCGCAGCTGAGTGGACTGACGGACGCGGTGGCGTCGCCGCTTTTGCTGCACGCGACGTCGCTGTTGCAGACGCAGCTGCGTGTGAGCAACACTGTGCTGAGGTCGTTGCACGCGGGCGGGTCGGCGGTGTACGTTGGCGGCGGCGTGGACCTGCTGTCGAGTGCGGTGGTGCTTGACGGCGTGTCGCTGGAGGCGTCGGGCGGTCTGGCCGCGTCCGCGTTGCGTGTGGCGCCCTCGTCGCGTCTCAGTCTGCGGAGCCACTCGGTGTTCTCCGTGACAAACGTGTCGGTTGTGAGCAGCGGCGGCGGCATTGTGCTTGGAGAGCGCCTCGAGGTGGTTGATTCGGCGCTGCGCTTCGTGCGCGTCAAGGGGTCTGTCGCGTCGTCGCTGGTGCGCTGCGACGGTGGGACGGTCGGTGGCGGCGGGTGGGTGGAGCTGCGCGACGTGTGGGCGGTGGGCGAGGCGTCGTCGGTGGCGTCGCTGTCGGGGGTGACGCTGGGCGGCGGCACCGTGTCGATTGCGCACTGCGTTGCCGCCGGCGCGACGCTTGTCTCCGGGCCGACGATCACGAGCGGCGTCGTGTCGGTGCAGTGCAACCGTGCCGGCGGCCGGGTGCTGCAGAGCGGCGGCGACTACCGCATGGCCGGCCTTCCCTCCGTGAGCGTGGTGCCGTGCGACGGCTGTGAGGCTGCGGTGGCGTGCTTCGATGCACTGACGGCGTCGTTCTCCGACTGCGTGTGCGGCTGCCGTGCCGGCGGCGTGGGCGAGGCGTGCCTGCCGTTCGAAGTGCCGGTTGCGAGGGCCGGTGGTGGTGGCGGTGTGGAGGATTGCGTGAGTGGCGTGACGCTGACGGAGTCCGTGACGGTTGGTGGTGGGCGGGCGATGGCGTGCCTTGACTCGGTGGTGTTCAGTGGGCCGATCACTGTGGCGGTGGACCTGCGCTCGATGGATGCGTTCGCTGACGCGTTGAACGTGACGCTGCGACACTGCGTGCTCGTGGGCGGTGCGCAGCTGCGGATTGGCGGCCTCAGCGAGAGCACGGCGCGCCTGATGCCCCACGCCCTCGTCAACATGACGAACGTGACGTCGCTGGAGGGCGTGATTGTGCTGCATGGCGCGATGCCGCTGCACTCGAGTGTGCTGCTGGCGAACTCAACGCTGCGCGCGACGGTTGGCGGGTCGCAGTACGTGCAGACGACCCCTGGCTTTGAGGGATTTCGGTACGGCCCCGCGCTTGTCCTGGACGGCGTCCGGCTTCTGTCGACGCGGTTTGTCATGACGCGGTCGTCGCTAGCGTGTGGCGGGGGCTCGTGCGCTGCGATGCTCGTGGAGCGCGGCTTCGTCGCGAATCTGTCCAG
>NW_001849360.1:57473-65676 GCF_000209065.1 Trypanosoma cruzi
AGGAACGGAGGTCCGCTGCGTGCACGGTGGCAGCATCAGCTCCGTGGACGATCCTGATCCCGGTGTGCGTGTTCTGTGCTTCGTCAACGTGACCTTCACCGCCGCGATTGTGCTGGACCTGTCACATTTCGACGCACCACAACAGACACTCAACATCACGCTGCTGCAGTGCGTCCTCGTGGGCCTGTCGATCAAGGGGAGTGGTACGCGCGTGCACGTGAGCGTGACATCCTCGATGCTGGATTCTGGTGAGTTGGAGTTCAGGGGTGATTTCGGCGCGAGCTCCCAGATACTGGTGGTGGGCTGTACGCTTGTGACGACGTCGGACCACGCCATTTTATTTGTGAAGTTTACTCTCAGTGCGAAAATGACGCTGCTGCTACTCGAAAACTACATCGAGGCGAATAGGTACGCAGTTTATTTCATCAGTGCTGTTGTTGTTGATGGTGGCGGGATCATCGTGAAGGGAAATACGCTGAGCACAACGAAGGATGATGACGGTGTGGAATCATCTGTTTGCGTTAATGCTGTGGATTTGAAGAATGGCGGCTACTTTGACGTGGAGAACAACACGATGAGGTCAGTCAATGGCATTTATATTTTTGGGGATACCACCGTGAACTCTGCGGGGCTGCTGAGAGTGGCGGACTGCACCTTCGCTGGTGGGACGGAAATTTTTGATCCCGCGCTGGTGTATTTGTCTGCCTCGGTGACACTTGAGGGTGGTGCGCAGTGGCGTGTGGAGGGCAACAGCGTGGGTGCAGCCTCAGTATTAACCATTCAGTATTCCTGGCAAAGAATTTATTTGTCGGGCAGCGGCACCACCGCGGTGCTTGCAAACAACCGTCAGGTGGAGGGAAGCGCACTCTTTGCCAAGCTTTTTAAATTGAGCATTGTTGCGACGTCACCCGAGCGGTTTGTGGTTGGATGCAACCTGCAGGGCGATGAGGAGGTGTCGTACGACGGTGTGTTTCCGGAGGAGGTGGTGGTGTTCAGGTGTGGCACATGCAACGATGACGCGGCGTGCTTCAAGCCCGGGACGGAGTTGGTGGACCGCAGCTCGTGCTCGTGCAGCTGCAAGGACGGATGGCACGGCGCGTCGTGTCTTCCCTTCGAGGTGCCCACCACGGTTGTGCCACCCGTGCCGGAGAGAGCCGTGGACGACGACACGAGCTGCGTGGTGAACCAGACGCTGACGAGCCTCACGCTGAACATGTGGAAGACGCACCACTGCTACGCGGGTGTGACGTTCAGCGGCGTGGGTGCTGTGTTGACGTTCTCTCTCAGCAGTATGCCGCTGCATCTCCCCATCAACATCACGCTCACTGGGTGCACATTCCTTGACGAGGCTGTGCTGCAGTTTGTTGGGGGTGCTGAGGCGACCGAGTCGGCCGGCGTCCTGATCCGCGTGAGCCGGACGGTGATGCGGTCCTCTGTTGTTGCGTTTTCACTTGCCCTCCCGCAGCGCTGCGAAATCGCCATCACGGAGGTTGATGCGGTACAGAACTTCGAGTTTGAATTATCGGGTACTGTGTACAACATGTGGAACGTTGTGGTACTGCACGACGTCGTGTTGAATGCGTCAACGCTGTTGGTGAGCAACGTCAAAGCGCATGCAACGAAGCATGATGCGTTTGGTTTGTACTCGACCGGGACGCTGGCGCTGGTGGGTGGCAGCTCGCTGTACGTGCGGTACTGCAGCTTTGAGGGATACAAATACCTGTTCTACGTGTACAGGCTCAGTGTGAGTGGCCACTCCGTTTTTGCGCTGCTCAACAATACGATGTTCTCCGGGGTAAGCCTGCTGTATCAACACCACGGATTCAGCGTGTCGGATCACAGCGTGTTGCGCGTGGCGGGGAACAGCGGCTCAGCTCGTTACGCCATCTATAACGATGACTTGTGGACTGTTCAGCGGTCAAGCTGGTTGGATTGGCGCGACAACGACGTGGAAATGGGTGCGATGTTCTACGACAGTGGATCCGCTTTTGTGACCATTGACAGCAGCAGTGTTGTGACGCTGACGGGCTGCAGGATGGGCTCGACGGGGTTGTCTGTTCCTTTGCTATCGCGGGCTGACGCCGGCTACCGGTTTGTTGCTGGGTGTCTGACGGTCGCGGGACGGGTGGTGACGACGGCGGCTGAACTGGATCTGAACGGCATCACCAACGTGACGGCTGTTGCAGTGTGCGGGGAGTGCACGAAGGACGGCGACTGCTTTGCCCCGCTGACGACGGCGGTCATTGACTGCAAGTGCCAGTGCGCTGCTGGAGGGCACGGCGATGTGTGCGTCCCGGCGCCTGTGCCTGCTGGCCCGCCACCGTTACCGCCGTCATCTCCCCCGCCACTGCCATCGCCGCCAGCACCACCACCACCGCCGGTTGGTGAGTGCATCAGCGACATGGCGTACCCCGAGGTGGCGCAGGCAGTGGGCAGCGGGCTGTCGTGGCTGTGCTACCGCAACGTGACGTTCAGCGGGGGCGGCATGAGCCTGACGGTGCTGATTGGGGGGATGAAGGGCGACGTGGCGAACGTCACGTTTGATGGATGCACGTGGAGGGACGGCGCCCTGCTGTTGCTGTTGGGCAACGCGAACGCCGCTGTGGGGTCGCTGAACATTGTTGTCACCGGCAACACTTTCCGTGACGCGCTTCTCAGCCCGAAGGGTGGATTTCCACCGCACACGAACATCACGATCAGCGGGAACCGCTTTACGGTCACGAGACTGATCCCTCGGTCGGGTTTGGGCCTTGGGAGGCCGTCGTGCGTTGTGATGAATGGGCTGGCGATCAGCAACGGCTCCGCGGCGGTGTTCAGTGGCAATGTATTTCAGAGCGTGACGGCATCGTCAAGCGCCATTTACGTTATCAGATCTGCGCTGAGTGTGTTGTGGCACTCCGTGTTTGCGGTGGTGGGCAACACGTTTCATATGGCTGGCGGTGACAGTACGCTGATATATCTTGAAGGGTCTAGCCAATCATTTTCACTAAGTGTAATGAACAACTCTGCCGTGGTGATCCGAGGCAACGCTGTGACGAGACCGGTGAAGTACTTCATTTTATTTCTTTGGACATCACGTGTGGAGTCTCGGTCAGCGGTTGTGTTTCATGGCAACGACATGCAGGGAAACTTGGCTGTGTTTTATTCAACTTTTGCCGCCAACATCTACTACAACTCCTGGCTGCAGTTGAACGGCAACCTTTGCCGCGTGTCTCCACGGGATGCGTTTGCTGTGCTGAGCCCCACGGTGAATCTCCGCGATTCCACGATGTCTGTGTCTGGCAACCGATTCATGTCCAACACCGTCTCGCCAACAATGCTGCTGATACCTCAAAGTTCCCGCGATCTCACAAACGGAGCGATTGTGGCTGCGTGCAACACTGTGAGCGGCGAGGAAGGAGTGGAATACAGTGTTCCGTCCGTGTACAATGTCACCATCTTAAACTGCAGTGATCCATGCACCCTCGCAGCGTCGTGCTTCCCCGCGTACACGACGACGGCGTCGAGTGATGGCTGCGCCTGCACGTGTGCTGAGGGCGGCTACGGCGATGCGTGCCTGCCCGTTGCTGTTCCCGAGCCGCCGAGCACCGACGGAGCCGACTTGTGCGTGCGTGACGTGCGTGTGGATGAGGAGGTGAACGCCGGTCTCGGGACGTCGGTGGTGTGCTACGTTGATGTGACCTTTGCGGCGGACGTCGTGGTGGACGTGGAGTCGATGTCAGGGAGCGTGCGCAACGTGACGCTGGCGGACTGCACGTTTTTGCGCGGAGCGAGCCTGTACGTTGTTGGGTGGCTGTCCGACCCGCCTGCTGGTCAGCGCGCCGATGTGTTGATCAGCGGTCTTGAGTCGTGTTCTGGCGGCGGTGTGCTGGTGGCGAACCGGTTTTCGCCGGGCTCGCGCGTCACTGTGGTGAACTCGGTGCTGATTGCGGAGGCGCGTGTTGCGTACCGCGGCGCCTACGGCCTTGGCGACGCCTCCGCGTGCCTCGTGCTGCACAGCGTGAATCTGACGGGGAGCGTGCTGACCATCGCGCGCACGCAGGTGGCGGCTGTGTTCCGCGACGCTGTTGGCGTGTTGGTGGTTGGCGGCGTGGCGCTGTCGTCGCGCGGTGCGCTGTACGTGGACGGACTGTTGGTGCAGACGGCGCTGGGGCTTTGCGTGTCGGTGGAGGGCGGCGTTGCGGCCATTGGCGGCTCCGTGGTGGCGTTTGTTGACAGCGACTTCCTGCTGTGCAAGCACGCGGTGTCTGTGCGTGGGGCTGTGAGCGTGTCGGGCTCCGCCGTGGCGCTTGTGCGGAGCGAATTTTTGTCGACGGAGGACTACGCGGTTGCGTTTTATTCGACGGTGAGTCTGGTCGGCGGGTCGATGCTGCTGGCGAAGGGCAACGTGCACGACGGCGTCTCGAGGGAGATGCTCTACGCCGCTGGCGCTGTGACCGCTGCTGGGAGCACGCTGAGCTTTGTGCGCAACCGAGCGCTGCTGCCACGAATGCTGTCGCTGAGCCTGTCGCTTGCGGCTGGGGCGCATTTGAGGGTGGCGTGCAACGACGCTGGTGGCCGTGTCCTGTCGACGGCGGAGGAGTACGCAGCGGCAGGTTTTGACGACGCTGGGAGCATCGACATTGTTGGGTGCGACGCCTGCGACAGGGACACGCACTGCTACGCGCCCGGGACGGCGTCGGCGAGCATGAAGAACGGTGTGTGCGTGTGCGCGTGCGGCAGCGGCGGGTACGGCGAGGCGTGCGTGCCTGTGGGCGCTCCCGCGCTACCGCCTGCTGTGGGCACCGCGCCGAGAGTGTTCTTTCGCGAGGGCGTGACGGTGCAGTCGGTGTTTGTTGTGCCTGCCGGTGCGAGCGAGGTGACGCTGCGCCACGTTGTGCTGGACGGCGTGAGTCCTGTGCTCTACGTGCCGTGGATGGCGCGGGACGGCGTGCGGATCGTTGTGCAGAACGTGTCGCTGCTGAACGGTGCCGTGCTGTACGTGATGGGCGGTGGAGCGTTGCGCGGTGCGGGGGCGGCGGGGAGCGACGAGGGCAGACCGGTGGAGCTGTCCGTGTGCGACGTGGAGGCGCTGAACGGTGCGCTTGTGCTGACCGGCACGTTTCCCGCGGGGTCCGTGCTGACGGTGACGGACTCCGTGCTGGTTGCCGCGAGGTCGACGCCGCTTGTATATCTTCCTGGCTCGCAGTCCTCGCCGTACGCACCGGTGCTGGTGCTGTCGGGCCTGCGGCTTGTGCGGTCCGTGCTGGTTGTGTTCGGCGTTGCCCTCGTGACCGTGATGACTGGTGGGCGGACGGTGGTGGTGGACGGCGCCGTGCTGGAGCTTGTCGGTGGCGGTGTCGCGCTGGACGCGGCTGTGCTCGGTGGCGAATATGCGTTGTACGCGAGTGCGTGCGTGGTGGCGTCGGGGGGCGCTGTGCTGCGCGTGTCGGGGAGCCAGGTGTACGCTGCGCATGGGTTGGTGTTCGACAACGGGGTGGAGGCCAACGCGTCCGCCGTCGTGGTGAGCGACAACGCCGGTGCGCTGACCGATGGCGCGCTGCTGGTGCTGCGGGGGTCGGCGTCTTTTGTGTCCGGGTCGTGGCTGTCAATGCGCGGCAACAGCATCAGCGGCAGGCTCCTGTCGGTGCCGTCGTACCCGCGCAGTGCGGACCTCGTGCAGAGCACACTGACGCTCCACGGGAACGCCGGCAGCGGGCCCGTCGTGATGGACGGCACCGTTGCGCTTGGGGGTGCCGGCCGACGATTCGTCGTGGGGTGCCTGGCGCTCAACGGGCAGGCGCTGCGGCCGATGGACTACAGGTCCGCCGGCATCATCGGGGAATTCCGCCCCGTGGCGTGTGGCGTGTGCGACGCCGACGTGCGCTGCTTTGCTGCTGCGACGAGGGCGATGTCGGGGTCGTGTCGCTGCCGCTGTGCTGAGGGCGGGTACGGGCGCGACTGCCTGCCGGTGTACCTGCCGCACGTGGATGGGTGCAACCGCACTCCCGGCATGCCGCTGGTGAGCCACACGGCGACGCTGACGGAGACGCGCAGCCCGACACCAACGTGGACGCCGAGCCAGAGCACGCCACACCACAGTCCGCTGCAGTACAGGCCGACGGAGACCCTGCAGGGGACGGGGACGGTGGCGCTGTCGCCCACGCGGACCCCGACGGCGTCGGTGAGCAGCACGCTGTGGTGGAGCGATGTGGCGTGCCCGACGCTCGCCGTGACGACGACGGCGGCTGGTGGGAGCCTGACGCAGCACGACATTCGCGGCGGTGGGAGCGCCGTCCCGACGCTGCTGATGGTGGCGCTGCCGCCGCCGTTTCGGTGGGCACGCGACCCGCAGCTCGGCACGCACCTGAGCTTTGTGCCGGTGTCGACGGCGCAGCCGAGAGGGTTCGGTGGTCCGTGGGGAGCGATGCTGCGCAACGCGACGAATCCGTCCACCGTCCTGGAGCTGGCCGTGCCCGTTCACCGCGGTTACTTCATTGCTGCCGACGAGACGATAATCATTCGCTGCGACGCTGCGGCGGTGTCCGGCGGCTGCAAGGGCGTGCTGCTTGGGTCCTTCACGATCAGGTCGGACACGCTGCCCGCCGCTGCCAGCGCCCTCTCGGCGATCACCGGCGTTGTTGCGGGTGCGGCGGCTGTTGCCGTGGTGGTGAGCGGCGGGCTGGGATCCATCCTGGAGATGCAGGCACTCGGCGTGTTTGCGAGGATGTCGTGCGCCTTGGCGCAGGAGCGTGCGATCACCGTTGCGCTGCCGTACTTCCTGTCGGTGTTCGCTGCCATTGATCCGCTGTGGATGTTGGTAGGCAACGCGCTGCTCGCCGCTGTGTTTGGGTGCGTGCACTGCGGTGTGACGGCCGCCTTCCAGCGGTGGCGCGGCGTGGACGCTGCGAGTGCGTGGGCGGCGATGCGCTTCCCGAGCCTGACGTACGTCGTGGCGCACGCGATGCACCTCGGCATCTTCTTCGGCTCTGTGCTTGCACTGGCGACGCCCGGCGCCCGCGTGCTGCACCGCGTGATCGGTGTCGTTGGCGTGCTGTACGGTGTGGCGTTCCCTGCTGGCGTGTGCTACTTGATTGCCCGCCACACGGGCGCGAGCTTCGAGAGGTACTGGCAGTTTTTTAGGAAGCCGCTGCACGAGCGCCTGCTGTACCCCGTCGGGTATTGGCACCCCGCGGCGCAGCAGCGGATGTACGGCGGCATGCTGACGAACATGAGGGGCAGCCACGTGTACTGGTGCGTGTTCCAGCTGTCGGTGCTGTGTGTGGTGGGCCTGATTGCTGCTGTGCACCCGCCCGTGGGAGGCTGCCACGTCCAGTACTTCTGCATGGCGGCTGTGCTGCTTGTGGGTGCGGGCGTGGTTGCCTTCACGAACATGATGCGCTCGGCCTTCCTGACGGTTATGCGCACTGCGAGCTTTGTGCTCCTTGCGGCGCTGTGCGTGATCAGCGCGGCCAACCACCTTGCGCCGAGCGACGGCGGTGCGAGGGCGTACGCGGCTATCGTGCTGCTGCTGACCGCCGTGCTGCTTGCGATCACTGTGTACGGCGTCGTTGTGTGGTACGCGGAGGACCGCCGCTGGCAGGAGCTGCGCGAGCCGCGGCGTGGTGGGCTGGAGGCGCTGCTGCGCGATGACGAGGAGAGCGACGAGGATACGCGGAAGCCCCACGACGACAGGACGTCATCGTCTTACGCCTCAGGCACCACCGTTGCGTCGTCGTACCGACCACCCGCACAGCAGGAGCTCATGGCCGGTGACGCCCGCTCAGACGCACTGAGCCTGTTCGACCGTTCATCCAGTGCGAGCCGTATGATTGATCACGCCGCCATGTGACGTACACCACGTGGAATTAGTAAGTTTGAGGTGCTTGAGGGGCCACGGCTGTGCTGCACACCACAGCCATCCATCGTTAACCGCACCGAAAGTGTCGTTGTTCGTTGTTTCTATCGATTTTTTTTCATTTTGAGCGGGTGCTTTCAGGAGTTTTTCCCGTTCCACGATGAATGTGTGGAAGGGGATTGAGTTGTCGCTCTTGTTACTCCTGATGTTGTGTTGTATCGGACTGTAATTTCATGGAGTTGCGTGCGAGGACCTCAACGCTCATTTTGTGCAATGGAAGAAGGATTCAGCGAACCGCCTGGTGGAAGTAATGAATTGCAGCTCTGCTTTACCGCGGATTTGCATGCAAGAGGCATTACAGTCCTC
>NW_001849360.1:65776-75571 GCF_000209065.1 Trypanosoma cruzi
CTCAAGTGCGCACGTGAAACGTGGGAGCCTTGGATGACGCGGCATTGGGATTTGTGCCCCGTACGGGCCCGCAACTTTTGTGTGTGCAGGAGGTGTGTGGTGTTAGCATGGAGAGTACGATATTCACCGGGACTTTTTACACGGTAGCGTGCATCTATGCACCTTCTCGTCGAACCGTGGAAGCACGCGAACACATGTCGACGGTTTTGGATCACCTGGTGACTCACATTGTGGACGTAACCTTTCGTCTTGCCCGCAGCACCGAGGAGCGCGCACACGGATGCAGCTCGTCCTTGGCCACTGCGGCGTATCCGAGAACGAAGCATGTGATGCATAGGCCAAGACGGCGTTCGACCTCGCACAGCTCACAGGCACATGGAGCACCGGCATCGTTTTCATTGGCCGAACATGTTATTTGTGTCCGACAGCTCAAGCCAGAGGCTCGCCGCTCCGCCGTAAGAGGCGACTGGGAACCCACGCGCACGGACTCCACTCTCACTCGTGGGGAAGAGGCTGCACTGGCCTGCCTCCGCACCGGGGTTTCGCACAAGTACTGATGGCTGCCACGACCACTGCAACCCGCCATCCCGAGAAAATGCCGTTGGTGCGGCACGGATGCCGCACAGCAGGCACGCCAAGAACTTTGCACGGAAACGCCTCCTCCTCCCGCTGGACCTCACCCCGCCACGATCCGACGCCCGGCAAACTGCCCGGTGTGCGGTAAGCACCGCAGCTGCCGAACTGGTGTCGTGACGCACATGGTTAACGACCATGGCATTACGCGCTCCCAGGCGCTGCGGGAATTTGATTTTCCCGATGAGCCGGAGCCGCCAGAAATCCCACCGGAACCACCGCCCAGCACTTGAGCGAGGACGAGAGCGAGAGACGGCACACTGATCGCATATCCGCCGCGGACTGCACAGCCCAGGCCGAAGCCACTCCCATGCAGTTTCCGCACGGCGTCTTACGAAAAGCAAGTCGGAACCGTATCTCATCTTTGGCATTTCCACAAGCAGTAGTTCCCCCGACAAATAGGAGGCGCTGCCAGGAATATGACGGTCTGACGGCATCCACACCGTTGGAATGCACGTACTGTGAATTCAGGGCTCAAGCGAAAACGGGACCGCTATTCCTTATGCGAGCACGCGAACACTCCAGCACAGAGCCACGGTCGGCACCGAAGAAGGAAGCACTTCATAAATGCCCTTGGTACGACAGGCAGGCGGGCAATGCCGGGGGATTGGCCACCGACACACGGCACAGTCTCTCCGACGACGAGAATGTTACGAAGCTGAAAATGGAGATTAAATAACCACGCGCTGCAAGGCTCGAACCTCCGCATGAAGAACATCAAACCCACACAGAAACCCCGACTTTGCACAGGAGAATGCCACCGAGAAACAGTGCACCGTTTCCCTAAAATGGCATGCACACATGCGTTGATTAACGTCACGCTGTCGCCGATTTCACGACGGCAGAGGGCTCAGGCCGCCGAGAAGGCGCACGTTGCCCGGCGACGACAGCCCGATGGGATCACCACCAGTTCATTTTCGCCGTTTAGCATGCGGGTTTCAGTGCCACAGCAATGCCTGACTGACCCGCTACCGCACGGCACGCCACGGATTATCGAGCCACCGCGCTATCCCCGGAGCGGGTGCGTAGCGGTGTTGTGTGCTTCACGGCCTCAGCTGCGGCTCCCACTTCGGGTGCCGGGGCTCTCTTTTACATCTCCGATCGTTGGGCGGACATGCTCTGCGATGGTGGCTGGCGTGTGGGTCTTCGTATTTATCTGAGCAGACACGAGGAATAATAACAATATATATATCAACAGCGCTGAATAGATATTAGTACTGATATCTACATGCCTATCTATATAAATATGCAGCCAATAAAATAGCAATTCAATAAGTCAGGAAACCAAGCAATCTGTCAAATTGTAGAGAGAGAAGGGATATATCCATATCTATACACATGAAGCAATGAATAAGAATAAAGTATCGTTTTTATGCTCATACCCATATCGATATATCTACACATTGATCAAAGCTTATTTTCATATATATCCCCCCATATAATTTTTCTACCGTTCTTTTTTATTTATGGCATTTTGCTTCCGTTATATTACGTATTCTTCTCCCGTGAGTTCATGCTCACTTTTTTAGAGAGAATAGGCATTCCGTCCCACGGACAAGGTTTCATATGCACTGAAGCACCCCATCGGACAAAAGTAGCAAGGGGTTTGCGAAGCCCATCCCAATTGAATGCTGATTGCTATCTTCTTTGATTTCCTGAAGAGGTGCAACGTGTGAGTGCGTTGCCTCTGCCACCCAACACAATGACAACTTTCAACGAGAAGTTTGCAGGTTTATTGTGCAGTTTCCTTGAGGTGTAGCCCACACCTGTATTTTGGGAGTGAATGCACGGTGTATCTGTAGAGGATGATGAGGGCGGCATCAGCGAGGCATGGGATAACATGTACTCCGGAACAATTGTGTGGCGTTGGCCAGAGGAGGTCCTGTGCCAACGGCATCACGATTGATGGCCATTGATTTTGGGGCTTTGAGCTTCGGTGCTTTGAGGAATGGAGCGACGCTGGCTGACCAGGTGCCACTCGCCATCTGATATCTCCTGGATATGGCTTAAGAGACGATGCGGACGCATGCAGAGGTGGGAAAGGAAGTAGGACGTTGTGTGGACATGCACGTGGACGTGTCAGATGGTCACAATATCCCTCAACAAGTGTGGAGCCCCCGACTTGATGATTCGACCGTCCTGATAAAACTGTCTGGGGTGGAGGTGAGTGCGCTGACTTCCGTTTCACCGAAATTTTCCTTCATCTGACAGGCTGCGCGGCTGACGTGGAGGGACACCATGCGCACCTGTTTCCGGCGGGTGCGTTGCCGTTTCCCACATTTGAGGGCAATTTACCCGATGATGCACTCTGTCATCCTCACTTGTTTTATGTGACGACACGACGCAACGCGGGGTTGGTGCTGAGCGACGAAGGCCTTCCGTCTCGCTTGGAACCAGAACGGAGAGCCCATGAAAAGACATGCTGCTCGCGACTGGTTTATGCTTGGCCTGGGAGGAGTCTGATTGCCGCCGTGGAGCATCTCTCATTCGCTTGATTGCAGGGTCCTCTACACATTGCACAGTTCTTGTGCTCCTGAGTAGTGCCAATAAGGGCGGATTGCATGATGGTGTTTCATTGCTGGAAGGCTCTGTGAGGAGGAAAAATATTATTTATTCTTTCTTTTTCCGAGACGAGACGAATCCGTTCTTTGATTGAAGTACGAGTGCCTTGTCGCAGTTTTTGTTGGCCGCTGGTGTGTTTGGTGTTTATTTCAATCAATGGCTCTCACTGGCGGTTCCAAGGCTTAATATCGACTGGTGTCGTCGTTTTGGGGGCCCACGTTGCTTGGCCCAACAATTATTTGTGCAACTGGACAACAAATTTCCTGTAAGCGTGGATCATGTTTTGCAGAATATGATCCCAACGGCTACTGACCGTGCTGGTGGTTGTTGCGTCCTGTATGAATATGGCAATGTTCTTGCGGATTTCACTCTGTTGCGTGTAAGTGATGTTACATCTGTGCCTCGTCGTGTGGCAGAGGTCTGAACCAACGGAGGGTAGAGTGTTGTGATGAATTCGAGCACCGACAACCCTTATGTTGCTCATCGTTGTGCTCGTTTTCACTGCGGTCCTCGACGTGGGAAAATTTTATTTTGTGCGGCATGGAGAGCACTCATCCGGTGGAATATTGCCGTCTGGTGGTCTCTGGTTCAAAGGACCCTGTGGAATACTTTGTGAGGGCGAAGGGTGATGGCAGGGCTGTCGTACCCGCACAGACGGAGACGAGAACAGGCTGGTTGATGTGCCCTGCAACACTGCGCGCTCGATTGCGTCATTGGATGCGTGCAGAGCAGGTGTCTCTCCGGTGTCTGTTGGCTTCACGACCAACCCGCTGGCCCCTTCTGAAGGGCATTCAAGAGCATTTGTCCTCTGAGGGTGTTTCTGCTGTGTGGTCCGCACACTGCAGTGTCCGCTCCATTGGGCTTTTTCTTTGCTGGGAGGATGGTCTGTTGCACTTCTTGGACCCCTGTGGGGGGAGGGTCATGGGGCAACATGCCCACCGCTTCGGTGTTGGTGCACCGCGTACTTGTGGCCGCGTTACGCAGGAGGCATAGTTCTCCGTTGCAGGATGAAAGCGACGTACTATTGTCCCTTGCCAGCAATGAACGGTCATCTTTTTATGCTGTTCAAGCGTTTCTGCAGGACAACGAGTTTGTAAATGGTTACGAGGGATGTGTGGCTGCAGAGTTTGAGTGCCGCTTTTGTTTTTTTTTTGAGGGTCGGTATCGAGGAATTACAGGTGCTTGCATATTTCATCGCCGGTGTGAGGGCAGGTGTTTCAGCCACCCGAAGCGCGGCTTTTGGGAAGGCGTGTTTCACTCTTGCAGCGGGAGCAGGCATCGACGAGTCGAATGTGCGGGCCCACCACCCTACTTTCTGTACTGTTTTGCCACGACGACAGGATCTGATCGCCAGCCACATTGAGCCGTCGCCATGTGGCCGCAACGTTGCCTCGAAGCGGTCGAGAGGCCGCAGGGCACGGCATTTGCATTCATTTGTGGAAGTGTCACGGGGGAGGAAATGCGAGCCTTTCGGCATCTGACATCTCGCTGCCTTTTGACGCCATATTTGGTGAGTCCGTGGGTACTGTCTGGTGCTCCTGCTTTTTACTGGATGATTGGAGCTGCTGAGATGTGGAGGGTATTTGCTGCGCCTTTCTTTGGTACCTTTGTCGCACGCCGTGTTCGAGACGGTTGTCGATTGCCGCATTGCATGGGGTGCTGCAAGGCGATACTTTATGCCACGCGATTGTGTTGTGGGTGCCATGCGGTGGAAATATTTGACGTCGTTGAGGTGCCCTTGGAGGGTGGGGTGGCGATCCTCCGGCGTAGGTGATCACTGAAGGGCTCACACGCCCCTTTGAATTTGCTGTCCCTTCTTTGTACTTTCATGAACTGACCGCGGATATTGCAGAATATATTCAGGTTGCTGCGGTGCTCCATACATTCAAGGTGTTGTCCTCCGCGCCGTCAACCTCGGCAGTTGACCGACCGGTCCCTTTGAAGGATTCGGGAGGAGGATTCGTTCAATTTGTTTTGCGGCTGGAGTCACTTCCTCCATTTCTGTCAGTTAGACACGCCCACACCGTCACTTTGCGTTCCCTCTTCCCTCAGTGGGAGGAAAGGGTGACGAAGGAATTAGAGAGACAGTGGCACTTTTTGTTGCATCGCTGAGGGATCGTTCAGCGGCAGTTGACGCATCAGCCCTTCCTGAGGGTCGGCGACACAAACTCTGTGGCTGAGACTATTTGGATGGGAGTTCACGGGGAAAATTATGCGCGCTATACTTCCGTGCTTATGCCGATGGAATGCAATTATTTGCTCTTTCCTGTGATGCCTCGTGTGTGCCATGAAACTTCATTTAGGAGAGCAAGAGGCGCTATTGTCCGTGTTATTTCGTTAGGCACCACGACTCTTTTCGGTTTTGTGATTCGACTGTGTGGTGAGTCTGTTGAGGGGAGGACGTGGATGGACCGCGCTCACCCGACCGCTGCGCCTCATTTTGCTGAACGCCCTGACCAAATTGCTGTTCCCTTTTGCTTGCCTTACCGGGTCTGGCGACCTCTTGAGGAGCGGTGCGACGGCGTGGACTGTCAGGCTGCTGAGGAGGCCGTGGCTGCGCGGGATGTCCTGCGGATTTTTTTTTGCGTTTCAGGACTACTGTAGAGAGGAGGACATTTTATGCTTTCTTCACGTCCAGGAGGGTAAATGGAGGGATCGCGGTTGTGGGATCTCACTTCACGAGTGTCCGCGCTCGTTGTTCGCGTCGACGGTGCACTCTGTGTGTCTTCGACCACTGCCGACGTATCTCGCCGTGTTTCTTCCGGTGAACGGGAAAATCCACCGACACGCCGAGTGGGTTGTGAGGGTGTTGCAGCGAGGAACGCTTTAAAGGTTCTACAGTTACGGTGCGCTGCTTGCAATGACCCCGCGGCACTTGGGATTCTGCTCGCCTTTAATTTCTGCTGGCTGTCTGTTGGTTGGTGCCGTTTGCCGGAGGGCATCTTGGCCCGTACGCAACCGTCAACTTCTCTGCTTCTGTGTGTGGCCTCACATTTTTTGGTCCGTTGTGGACGGTGAGGGTAATTACTGTGGCGGTTACGGCGACGCTGGTGTGTTACACTGTGAATGGTGGCGCCACCCACTCACCTGCCACGTCCTGTTTTGGTGCTTTTTGAATTTTAATTTGATTTCTTGCACACAAACACACTCAGGCTAGGAAGGAAGTTACGACTAGGCGCTAACCCTGGCTCAGCCGGCCACCTCAACGTGGTGCCAGGGTCTAGTACTCTTTGCTAGAGAGGAAGCTAAGCGCCTGCTGTTCATGCTTCAAACCTGATGAGTAGTTGTTACTTAGTTTTACGGGCCGGAAGGGCAGATGTTGGAGCCATTCTATAGTGGCTGTCCGCGGAGTAAGGTTATCCTTGCCACTGAATTCCTTCGTACGCTTACCAGAGCTGCACAATTGAGGTGTAGTTACTACTACTGGTAAGAGAAAAAACAAAAACAAAAACAAACTTGTCTCTCCTCTTTGCTTTCACTCTGCGTTGACGGGGAGTTGGTTTGTGCTGAAGGCCACACGCAAGTGACAGGAGTGATGGCGATGATGGTGACTGGCCGTGAGCTGCTGGTGTGTGCCCTCTGCGTGCTGTGGTGCGTTGCTGCCGATGGTGATGTTGTTGGTCCCGTAACTTCCGGCGATCCTGGTGGTGGTGGGCAATCTCCTCTCGCAGATGGGAGTCATGGTGGCAGTGAATGTTCAAAGGCTGATATTTCTCATGAAAGTAAAAGTGAACCTTTGGTTGCTGCGTCCGGGGAAGAATCACCAGCTATTCATCTTGATCCGAATGGGGTTTCAAGTCTCTCTGAGGAACATTTACGCCCGGAAAAAAGGGAACCTCCAAAGGAAAACGGGAAGAGTCACAATCACCGCCTCAAGATGCATCGCCGACTGAAGTGAATCCAGAAGAAGCAATTGATTCCCTTCCGCAAGAACGGTTACTCGGCACACCAGAAAAAGAGGTTATCACTAATGGCGGTGGCGGTGGAACTGCGAACGGGAGAAAGGAGGATACCGACCAGAATGCCGGGTTGTCCCCTAACAACAGCGATCCCACGGCATTGATAGAACCAGAAGTCAAACAAGTATTAACACCAGAACCAATAAAAACAAAGCTATCACCAGCGATGACCGTTTCAGCAGAGGAAACAAACTCACCAGCATTAACAGGCTCGCAGAATGCAACTGAGACAAAAAGCACGACGTCACCGTCACACGCTGAAACGGCGCCTGAAGCACCGGAAAAACCTTCAGGGAATGGTGAGCCAAACCAAAACAGAGAAGAAACGGACACACCAGATTCGATGAACGATGCAACTACAAGTCATCCAGCAGAAACAACAGCAACATCCATATCCACAAGTGGGAATGGTGGAGCCCAGAAAAATGAGAACAAGGTTGGTAACAGTGATCAACGGTCTAACAGCAAAGAACCACAAGACGGGCTTGAAGATAGACATACCGACGATGCTCCCACAGCCAGTGAGACGGAACCAGAAACAGCAAAAACAGCCACTACTCAAAAGAATGTTACATCTAAGCCTGGCGACAGTGACGGCGGCACCGCTGTCTCCCACACCACCTCCCCCCTTTTGCTTCTTCTTCTTGTTGTTGCGTGTGCGGCTGCTGCTGCGGTTGTGGCTGTGCGTGCATGAAGTGGTGTGCGCTGAATATGGACGAAGGCAAATAAGTTGCTTTGTGATGAATATTGGCTTTACTTCCCGTGGACCAACAATCCACGTGGTGTGCGGGGATCTCCCCCTTTTTTATTGTTACTTTGCTTTTGTGTTGCTGTGTGCGCTGCACCTCCTCTTGTGTGTGTGCGTACCCTCCGTGAGGGGTGCCGGCACGACGGACCGCTCTCGCCGTGTGTGCATGCGGTGGAGCCTTGTGTGCCGCTCCTGTTTGCTTCTCCCTCTTCCATCTGTGTGTTGGTGCTGCGGCAGGGCTGTGTGTGTGTGTGCCTGCTGCCGTGGGTTGGAGTGTGTGTCGTGCGTGGTGTGCGGCGTACGGTGCATGCCTGGCTGCTGCCCTCTCCTCATGTGGTGTGCCCTCTGTGTGTGTCTGCCGCACCTCTCGTCTCCCCTGTTGCTCTCCATGTCCCTCACTGTGCAGATCAGCTCCACACCACTGAACGACCACACTCACGATGACGACGTGCCGTCTGCTGTGCGCCCTGCTGGTTCTCGTCCTGTGCTGCTGCCCGTCTGCATGCGTTGCGCAGGATCCTGAAAACGTTCAAGCTTCTGATGTTACTTTAACCGCAACCGTTACACTGTCCCTTCCATCAGAGGAAACGCTTGAGGCGGCCGGTGAGTCAGAGTCGCCAAATCCGGGGTCCGATACGGAAAGGGGAAAAGCTGTCTTAGTGGGAGAACAAAGTTTGGCACATCCGGAACAGCAATCAAAAGGCGCACTCAGTACGTTGCAGACAGAAGTTGCAAGCAGTACTACAGAGACACAAAGTCTCACGCACCCATCCGCGGACAAAGCAGTAGAGAAAGCCGAAGATCCCGCAAAGACGACCACAACCACAACACACGCACCAACTAAAACGACCACGACAACCACCATTGCGCCAGAGCCACCAACCACGACGACTACAGAGGCGCCAACTACGACGACCACCCGCGCACCGTCACGTCTTCGCGAAGTGGACGGCAGCCTCAGCAGCTCTGCGTGGGTGTGTGCACCGCTGCTGCTAGCCGTATGCGCGCTGGCGTACACCGCTGTGGGCTGAAGAGGTGTGTGCGGGCTGTGCGTGCGAGCACTCAACCACGGGGAAATGTGCACGTCCACTGTGGTCCGATGTATAAAGTAAGAGTAATTATGATGATCGTTTTTGCTTTGCTTGCTTCTGCTGCGCAGCTGCTGTGTGCTCCGCGTTGTGCCCCACATCTGTCATGTTGAACGCATCGCGGACACACTCATATGCATGCGCAGCACAGCCCCGGGTGTAGTTTTCTTTTTATTAATTACTGTTTTTTATTGCTTGCTTTTAAACTTCTGGTTTGCAGGGCTGTTTGAAGGTTCTGCAATTGTACTGATTCCATTTATCTCGTGGTGTGCGCTGCTGATTCTGGGTGCTGCCATTTTTTGTGACTGTGCGGTGGTTGTGCGGTGTAGCGTTTGTGTCTTTCACTCTGCGTTGACGGGGCGTTAGTTTGTGCTGAAGGCTGCACGCAAGTGACAGGAGTGATGGCGATGATGATGACTGGCCGTGTGCTGCTGGTGTGTGCCCTCTGCGTGCTGTGGTGCGGTGCCGGCGGTGGCTACGCTGAGGATGATGATGTTGTTTTTGGTCATCCCGGAACTCGTGGCGAACGTGGAGGTGGAGCTGTCGGTGAATCTCCTCCCGCAGGTGGGAGTAATGGTGGCAGTGGAGGTTCAAAGGCTGATAGTCCTCATGGAAGTGAAAGTGAACCCTTAGATTCTACTTCTGATGAAGAATCATCATCTCTCGATATCGATCAGGAATTGGATCCAAATCCGCCTGAGGAACATGTACTCCAAAAGGAAGTGGACCCCATAGGAAAACAGGATCACTCAGAATCAGGGCCTCAAGATGCATTGCCGCCTGATGCGAATGGAACGGTAACACT
>NW_001849360.1:75671-85447 GCF_000209065.1 Trypanosoma cruzi
CCAAAAAAGACAAGACACGGACACACCAGATCCGATGAAGGATGGACCTACAAGTCTTCCAGCGGAAACAGTATTATCATCTGTATCTAAAAGCGGCATTGGTGGAGCTCACAACAAGGAGGACAAGGTTGACGACGGCGCTCAACGGCCTAACGGCAAAGAACCACAAGACGGGCCCGAAGATGGTAATACCAACGATGCTCCCACATCCACTGAGGCGGCACCACAAAAAGCACTAACAGCCACCATCACTCAAACAAATGTTACGGCTACAAAAGGCGACAGCGACGGCGGCACTGCGGTCTCCCACACCACCTCCCCTCTTTTGCTTCTTCTTGTTGTTGCGTGTGCGGCTGCTGTGGTGGCCGCGTGAGAGTGAGTGTGAGAGAGCCATGCACCGCCCGCACACACACTCTTCCTTCTCTCTCTGTGTGTGTGTGTCCCCTTGCATGGACTCTCGCCCTCACCTCACCCCACGAGGCACACACAATAATGTGCCCATTGTATATATGCATGCACACCCATGCAGGCCCGCTGGTGCTCTCTTCTGCACGACACGCACCGCTGCCGTCCTGCCTGGCTGCATGGGCGGAGCACCGTAACTGTTTCTGTTTTGTTTTTATTGCATTGAGTGGGCGACCTCTCTCTCTCTCCCTCTGTGTGTGTGTTTTGCTTTACGGGAGTAATGAGAGAGTGTGTGCGCTGGTCGTCCCACGCTTCGGCTTTTTGTTTTATTGTTTTTATTGTGTTGTGGTTGAGTGCACACGTTGCACTTTCTGATCGGCTGCATGCTTTGGTGCGGACACTGGATTTTTGTTTTTATTTTTCTATGTTTTCGTTTTTGTTGAGGAAGCGCCAGTTTCTTGTATTCTTGTAAAGTCATTAAGATTGTCTTTGGCTTATGAAATGAGTCCTTTGACTCACTTCACCATGCGGTCTGCATCGCCTCTGGTGCTGCTATTGATGATCTGTGCGATGTGATTTGTCGGCGGATGTCCTGCTTTCATCCTGAAGTGTTCCTTATTTCGAGACGATGTGGAGCGCTCCCACAGCGAGGTTTATCTCGTTTACGGTGAGGAAAATGCATCTCAGGGCGCAGGATGCATTGCGGGTGTGCAGCGGCGTCTTAAGGACCGACAGCTGCCCTTCCGCATTAAGACGTAAACAACGAACCCGTGTGGCATCAGGAAGGACTGCGGCTTCTTTTGGCGTTGCGCAGTAAATTCTTTGGACGGCGCGTTTGTCTGTAAGAATGGTGCTTTGACCCTTGCGCAAGAGAACATCCTTGCCGAGGAGACTGTCCCTGCTGCTGTAAACCCGCATGCGGATCGTCTGCTCGTCCAGCCATTGGAGGGTCCGCTGACTGTGTCCTCATTTGCCACGGGCAGTGTTTGCAGTTGTTTTACGGTAACTTCTGGGCATCGTTCCGCTGGTGTTTTCAATGCTGTCATGGTGCTGTACGTGGCTGCGGCGTTTGGCGGTGTGTGGGTACTGCCGTGCGCCACGCTGGAGGATGGCCGTCCAGTCGCTGGCGCCATGCACTTTTTCTGTCAGTTTTATTTCACTGATGCATCGCCACCCGCCTCGCCGCGCACCTGATGGCCCATGCTCTCGGGTTCACCTGCCCGCACATGGCAGGCCGCAGCATGGTAAGGAATGTTGCCGGTGTGCGTGGCAGGGCGCTGTTGGCGGTGGTGCACTCGGCGACTTCCGCGATGCCTGCAAGGGAGCCCAAAGACTGCGACGACATTGATGGCATGGAGCTGCAGGATGACGATGGGGACGGGAGGACGCTGGAGTCGCACTGGTCGCAGCGCCACGCGAGGGATGAGTGGATGGCACCGATTGGGGGCGCCGGCTGCTGCAGAGGAAGTGCTCCGCACTGAACATGAGTGAATATTGCTACATGCTCTGCGCATTGGGCGTTTCTGCCAGATGCTGCGCGTCGGAACGGTATTCCAGCGGTTGGTGTAGACGGAGTATCCTTGAAATGTCAGCAAAACGCCCGATGGACAGTTGCCCCATCAGTGATCCCGCACTGGATGTGGGGGATGTTGAGGCTGTTATTTGGGAGGGGAGAATATTTGTCTGCGATGCCTGGGGATGAGCCCTCTTCGTGGTTTCTGGAAACGCTTTTCACCAACACGACGGATGCGAGGAACCCGGAGGAGACACATCTGAGTGCTGTAGCGCATGCGGCATTGAGGTGCCTCGGCATGCAGGTGCATTTGGAAGTGACTGAAAAGGGCAACGTCCGTTGGTCCCATGCACGGACGGAGCGACGATTGCGTGGGCCACTCGACCCTGCGCTGGGGGAAACGCTATTTGCCGTGACCACGCGCAGGTGTGCACGATATCCGCCACCAGCGGTAGCCTACTTCCGGTGGCTCCGTGGGACGGCGAGGAGAGAGCATGTGGAGCAGGACGGTTTCACCGGCATCTACTGAACAAGACTTCCCAGGGGCATCCGTCACCGTTGCGGGGAGCATTGAGACCGACCACGGCACACCACCGAAGGATGTAGACACGGCTGTTCCCGAAAGGAATTTTTTGACCGAGGAAAAGTGGATCCGGCCAGGATGCTCCGACAGACCGCGAGAAGCTTCTCTCGGCGGCAGGGATCGAAGCAGCGAGACGGACGGCGAGCAGGCCCGTCCCCGACTCCCCGTGATGACACACTGCTGCTGCTTGTCCCTGTCCGCTGCTTCTTCTGCTTGTCTCTGCTGCTGCCGTGGCAACACTCTATCGATTTGCGGTGTGGTCGGCGTTGCGCTGCAAGGGGACTGCGCTTCCTTCTGCGTGGCCTGCAATCAGCACTGGAAGCCCAATAGAAAAACATCCATTTCAATTGGTCCCTTTCTCCATATGCATGTGCTGTGTGTACTCCGTCTGACTTTGCGTTTGAAACTGGTGTTACTTCCGATGAGCACTGCTCTTCTTGTGTTGGTTGCCGATGTGGGGGCCACCGTATGGTCGTATGGCTTTGCTTGTGTGCTTGTTAGATTTTCTGAGACGCACATACACAAAAAACGGTGCGAGTCAAATGTGCGCACACAAGACACAAACACGCATATCCAAGCACATTGTCTGTGTGACTTCTACTTGACATGGTATGCAGGGCGGGTTGGTGCGAGCAAGGCCGACGGAAGCTGGCAGCCGCGTGAGTCCAGCAATGGCGTTTGTGGTTGTGTGCGGGATCATATGTTCCATCACATGCTTGACGTCGTTCATGGACTGTCCAAAGTTTTTTACTGCGATGCCCATGCTGCGGCTGTGCTGAGCTGCTCAATGCGTCTCCATGATCTCATGGAGCACGGCGTGACGCTGCTCGGGGACCTCATGACGCCGCGGTAGCCGGTTATCAGCAGCCCTGCACCCTACTTTTTGCCGTGGAGGATGCGTCTGTGAGCCGCGTGGCTGAGGATTGGATGGCAAAGGTCCCGCACAGGGATGCACACATCTTTGCGTTGTGGTGCACCCCGCATCGCCGCCTTCAACTGGTGCGGGCTCGGATAGCGCCGAGGGCGATGCGTTCCAAGGACATTATGTTAGACTTCAGCGCCCCTGAAGTGCTGGTGTTCCACCCCAGCATGCAGAATGGATTCCCTCAGCTTCTGTCGCCACTGTCGCCGCCGACTCGAGAGTCCGTTTTGAACGTTGCTGAGTCACTTATTGTGGCGGCTTTTCACGCCATGAACAACGGTGTGCCTGTTATTCGCCACCAAAACAGAGGCAGCATCTGCCATGGGTTTGTCGGAACCTTTTTTGAGGGCTTTTCAGGCTCTGCTACGACGAGCCGGATTTCGCTTAGTGGCGCCGACAGCTGCGGCAACCCGGTGCGGATCATCGTTGATTGGGGCTGTGTCACGGTGACGCCGCTGATGCACCAACGCACATGTCAGTTTCTGCTTGATGACCTGATGCCGCTGGAGAATAACTTGTATGAGCAGACCTGTAGGAATCGTCTGGGTGAGGGCTCGAAGCGGCAGTAATTGATGAGGAAGATGTATACTAGTGCTCCTACCGTCATTGTTTTCTTACGCAGTGCGTGTAGGAGCTTTCGGTGGCGCTGAAAAAACTCCACGTGTATCACCCGGGATTGGCGCAGGGCGGGGAGCCGAAGGCCAAGCTTGCGGAGTTGGGCAGTGCGGTGCGGGCTCCGTCGGAGTTTTGGGAGAGGCAAGCCAGACCGTCGCTGCACATCGATTTTTTGCGCGAGGCTTGTGGCACAGTACCGGGAGAAGCGACTGGCGGAGGTGCGGGAGGTGGAAAAAGACATCGTCGCTGGGCAAAAACACCTCAGGAAAAACCTGGATGGCGTGCGGCACCTGACGAGGGATGCCGCGATGCCCCGGCCTGTGCGTCTGTGTCTCCTCCTGTTGCTTGTGACTGCGAGCAACACCGACGAGTTGACGGAGGCCAATAAGCAGCAGCTGATCCGAGACGGTGGACTGACGTTAGACGCCCATTTGTTTGCGAACCTTGAGCATGTGACGAGGAGGGCCGGGAGCGTGCAACCAGAGAGCACGGCGTCGGCGCAGGGCGGACGGAGCACGAGTAATTCTACTAGCAACGCCGCGACGGACGGGGATCCCTTTCAGAAGCATGCCTGCATGATTATGGAGACGGGCAGGAATAGGATGCTGCGGGTTGGGCTGTCGTTGACATCGATGGAGCGCGATCATGCGATGGGGCCAAATGGCGCAAGTGGTGGCCAAAACAGTGGAGCATGAGGGAACAACGCCGGGCCATTTCAAGGGTGTGGTGGCAAATGGGAGAATCATCCTGATCTGTGTGGCGGTGATGGTGGGACGATTGCCCTCACAACTCCTCAGCGCATAGTGCTGCTTGTTTTGGGTGGTGTGGCCTGCAGCGAGAGGCGCTCGGTCCATGAGATATCCAAAAGGTATGGCTGTGATGTGGTCATTGGGGAATCCTCGATGCCGCGTCCTGAGGTGCGTGTGTTTGTGCAGGGACTTAGCACCCTACGGCACTGTGACTCACGGGCGAGACACGCACAGGAACGCATCGAGGGCCAAAGAGTGGAACAGAAGCAACCACACACGATTGCGGGTGTCTGTGGAAATTGTGTGCGCTTCTTCCTGCATTCCGTTCCTTTCCATGAAGCGTTTCATACAATGCACATGTGTGTGTTTCAACGGCTGCGCTGCTTGCCTTTTACTCTTGTTTTCTTGCGTGTGCGTTTGCGGGCCATTTCCATGCAACTAAGAAGGCGGCTAAAAAAGGAAAGACATTTGTGGGGCATGCACCCACGGCTTCAGTGTTCATCCACCGGTGCTGACCTTTCTTGCCAGGGCATTTGTGCGCGCTTTTCCCTCCATTGTCCATTGTCTATTTTTTTTCGCGCAGGAATCAACAGGTGGGCATTCGTGAGTGCTGCGGCGGGCTGTTGTTGCCCTCGCCGGGACGCGCTCAACGGCGTCAGCTCCATGACTTTTTGCACAAAAGGAATGGGACTTTCTCCGGATCCTCACCGCAGGCGCATGCCGTGGACGGCCGCAAAGGAGTGCGTGCCCGGTGTTATTCGTAGCTCCAAGGAAAAGATGGTGTTGGATGGTGCACGACGAGTGGATGTGGAATGTGTCGACCGTGCATCGCAGGTGTATCCGCTGGAGAAATTGCGGGCTGCCGTCGCCACATGCGAGTACAATATATTTGGAGGAAAAAACATTTTTAATTGGTATCTCAGGTGGAATCCAATGTGCTCAGGCAATGCTTTACGGCAAGGAGTGGCCGGAGGGGACGCACGAAGAGAACGCCACCCGCACCGTCATTTATTTCCGTCGCCGCGAGACCACAACGCTGTCCGCGCCAGTACGCCTTGCGGATTTTCCGAGGCGGCATGCGCTGTTCTGTTTGTCGCCACTGTTCCCCCATCCCCGAGCGTCGGTGCAGAAGTCCCTGTCGATGCAAGTTCCTATCGATTGCGGACACACCCATAGATTGATGCGGCCGGCACCGCCCCCAGCAGCTGGTGCAGTGGGAATGGGGACGAGAACACAGCAGACCAAGTTCAGTCAGATGGTGCTGGCAGCCCTGTCAGCGTCTCGCCTACCACAGCGGCGAGCACAGAAATCGACGGGAAAGGAGAGGAATCAAATGACTGCCAGGAAAACAATTGTCTTTTAACATCGCTCCCAGTCAAACAGCCGGAAGAATTAACGACAACATCAGTCACTAACAATGACGAAGCAACAACGACCACCGCCGACAGCGACAGCAGCACGGCGGTCTTCTACACCACCTCCCATCCTTTGCGTCTTATTGTCTCGTATGCGTGCTGCTGCTGCTGCTGCGGTGGTGGCTGTGCCTGCATGAAGTGGTGTGTGCTGAATATGGACGAAGGTCAAAGAAAAATGAATTGTTTTTGTGATGAATATTGGCTGCACTTCCCGTGGACCAACAATCCACGTGGTGTGCGGGGATCTCCTTTTTGTATTGTTACCTTGCTTTTGTGTTGCTGTGTGCGCTGCACCTCCTCTTGTGTGTGTGCGTACCCTCCGTGAGGGGTGCAGGCACGACGGACCGCTCTCGCCGTGTGTGCATGCGGTGGAGCCTTGTGTGCCGCTCCTGTTTGCTTCTCCCTCCTCCATCTGTGTGTTGGTGTTGCGGCAGGGCTGTGTGTGTGTGCCTGCCGTGGATTGGAGTGTGTGTCGTGCGTGGTGTGCGGCGTACGGTGCATGCCTGGCTGCTGCCCTCTCCTCATGTGGTGTGCCCTCTGTGTGTGTCTGCCGCACCTCTCGTCTCCCCTGTTGCTCTCCATGTCCCTCACTGTGCAGATCAGCTTCACACCACTGAACGACCACACTCACGATGATGACGACGTGCCGTCTGCTGTGCGCCCTGTTGGTGCTCGTCCTGTGCTGCTGCCCGTCCGTGTGCGTGACAACGACTGGTGGACTGAATAAAAATACGGATTTGTTGTCCCCTTAGTCACATGTGCAAGATCAGTCTGACGAGGAACAGGATTCAGAGACGGAGATTGTTGCGAACCCGGAAGGTGAAACAGGCGTTGACGAAGGATCAGGATGTGAGGACCCTACCCTGCGAAAGACACAAGGGAGCTCTGTTGTGTTAAAGACACCAGATACGACGACGAATACAACACAGGCACCAACCACGACAACCACCACTACAACACGTGCACCAACTACAACGACCACGACCACCACTGCGCCAGTGGCACCAAGTACTACGACTACAGAGGCGCCAACTACGACGACCACCCGCGCACCGTCACGTCTTCGCGAAATCGACGGCAGCCTCAGCAGCTCTGCGTGGGTGTGTGCCCCGCTGCTGCTCGCCGTATCCGCGCTGGCGTACACCGCTGTGGTCTGAAGAGGTGTGTGCGGACTGTGCGTGCCAGCACTCAGCCACGGGGACATGTGTGCGTCCACTGTGGTCCGATGTATAAAGTAAGAGTAATTATGATGATCGTGTTTTGCTTTATTTGTATTCGCTGCCATGCTGTGTGCTCCGCGTTGTGCCCCGCATCCGCCACGTTGAATGCATCGCGGACACATTCATATGCATGCGCACTGGAGCCCTGGTTTGTTTTTTTAATTCTTGTTTCATATTGCTTTTTAAACTTCTGGTTTGCAGTGCGGTGTGCGAGCTTTGCAATCGCACTGATTCCATCTGTCTCGTGGTGTGTGCGCTGCAGCTTCCAATCGTGCCATTTGTTACTGTGGCGTGGCTGTGTGACTTGTCTCTCCTTTTCCTTTCTCTCTGCGTTGACGTGTTGGTTTGTGCTGAAGGCTGCACGTAAGCGAGAGGAGTGATGGCGATGATGATGACTGGCCGTGTGCTGCTGGTGTGTGCCCTCTGCGTGCTGTGGTGCGGTGCCTGTGGGGTTTATGCGAGGAACCGCGAGAACAAGGCACTGGATGGCTGTACGGCGTCGGGAGAGTTTGGAAAGAAAAAATTGTATTTGTCGAGCGGATGTAACAAAACCGCGCTCACGCTTTCGTTGCGTTCTGTGTTGCCCATCGTCGCCGCTGAAGTTTCAGTTGACGAAAATGATTATGATCAAACCGTCATTGGCCCGGCTTTAGTTTCATCTGAGGAGCCTTCAATTTTACCTCCAGCAGCTCTATCTGATGTGTCTGTTGCTCCTGGCGTTGGTGGCGTTGGTGGCGTTGGTGGCGGCGGAGAAAGTGGAGCCTCTAATTTGGGGTCTCCCGGCTCAGGTGGTGGCAGTCAACTTGGAGGTGTTTCTTCAAAGGCTACTCCTTCTGGTGTTCTACCTACGCCTCTTCCTCACACTCCCCAAACCGGTGAAGGTTTACAGCCCTCCGGAGTCAAGCCCTCCACTCCGAGCAGGGACCCTCAAACAACAATTACGCAGTCAGGAGAAATCAAAACGCCTTCAAGCACCACACCGCCCAAAGTGGAGGCGTTGGTGGAGGGGCCCAAACCCGAGGCAGAACGCCAAGTTGCTAATACGCACGAAGAAGCCAACAGTCAAGTTACCGGTGTGAATGCCAATGAAAACAGTACAGATAAGCGTGCCACGAGGGAGGAAACACCTCCCATCGTTTTGCCCATTGACAGCACTCCACCTGTAAAATTAACAACGCCACCACCACTACCAACGCCGGAAGTATCACAGCCAAAAGCATCACCACCAGTGACAGTTTCAGAAACAGGAGAAAGTTCAACAACACGAGATCTCTCACAGGAACCAAAAACCCAAACAAACGAAAACTCACCGTCACAAAACAAAACGGAACCCGAAGCACTGAAAGAACTTTCAGGGGATGCTGAGACAGAGCAACAAGATCAGGACAAGGATGCATCAAATATGGTGAAAGCTGCCGTTATCGGCAGACATGCGGAAACAACCTCATCATCCATCTCTACAAATGACAGCGACGATGCCCAGAGTACGGGGGATGAGAATAATGACAAAGCTGAACGGCCTAGCCCCAAAGAAACAAGCAACCACACAGCTCATAATACCAACGATGCCCCCACATCCACTGAGGCGGCACCACCAACAGCGAAAACAGCTACCATCATTCAAACAAATGATACGGCTACAAAAGGCGACAGTGACGGCAGCACTGCGGTCTCCCACACCACCTCCCCTCTTTTGCTTCTTGTTGTTGTTGCGTGTGCGGCTGCTGTGGTGGTGGCTGCGTGAGAGTGAGGGAGCCATGCACCGCCCGCACACACACTCTTCCTTCTCTCTCTGTGTGTGTGTCCCCTTGCATGGACTCTCGCCCTCACCTCACCCCACGAGGCACACACAATAATGTGTCCACTGTATATATGCATGCACACCCATGCAGGCCCGTTGGTGCTCTCTTTTGCACGACACGCACCGCTGCCGTCCTGCCTGGCTGCATGGACGGAGCACCGTAACTGTTTCTGTTTTGTTTTTATTGCATTGAGTGGGCGACCTCTCTCTCTCTCCCTCTGTGTGTGTGTTTTGCTTTACGGGAGTAATGAGAGTGTGTGTGCGCTGGTCGTCCCACGCTTCGGCTTTTTGTTTTGTTTTGCTTTTTGATTTTGTGGTTGAGTGCACCCATTCCGCGGCTGCGTGTGTGTGTGTGTGATGATATGAGTAATTTGCATGTGTGCTATCTTCCTCTCTCTGCCGCTGTTTTCTTCAGACTCTCTTGTGGCGCACAGCTGCTCCGCAAGTATAGGCGCTGCCAAACACACAAGCACATGCACACACATGCCGTGTTTAAAACGCTGAGAATGCACGCACGCACAGGATTGTGGCTGCGGAGGCCCTCGCGAGGGGG
>NW_001849360.1:85547-86670 GCF_000209065.1 Trypanosoma cruzi
GTTTCTGTTTTGTTTTTATTGCATTGAGTGGGCGACCTCTCTCTCTCTCCCTCTGTGTGTGTGTTTTGCTTTACGGGAGCAATGAGAGTGTGTGTGCGCTGGTCGTCCCACGCTTCGGCTTTTTGTTTTGTTTTCCTTTTTGATTTTGTGGTTGAGTGCACTCATTCCGCGGCTGCGTGTGTGTGTGTGTGATGATATGAGTAATTTGCATGTGTGCTATCTTCCTCTCTCTGCCGCTGTTTTCTTCAGACTCTCTTGTGGCGCACAGCTGCTCCGCAAGTATAGGCGCTGCCAAACACACAAGCACATGCACACACATGCCGTGTTTAAAACGCTGAGAATGCACGCACGCACAGGATTGTGGCTGCGGAGGCCCTCGCGAGGGGGGAAAAGCCTGCATTTTGTTTTTTTTGACATGTTGCTCGGTGTGTGCTGACGCGTGACGAATAACAACGCGCCCCAATAAGCAGAAAAGAAGTAAAACAAAATGGCGCTGAGCGGCACACCGGTAAGCCAAAAATACGCAATCACCAATAAAAAAGCCGGCGATCACCCAGCAGGCACATCAAGCCTCCTAAAAACCAACCTGGAACAGACAAAAAAAAAGAGACAATCATAGAAAACAAAGATCCCCGCCCCCAAACAGGAAAAACATTAAAGAAAACGCGATTCTTTTTTTTGTCCTTACTGCCGGGGTTGGCCGCTGCAAGAAATAAAAAATGGTAGGGCGGTGGCCCCGGACGTTGGATACAACACGACGAATCGTAGTAACCACGCTGCGGCGGCGCACCCTAAACATGTCGCTTTCGTTTTCCGGGGGACAACGCAAATGTGCTCGATTGTTCGAAGATCGAAATTAATACTTTACGTGAAAAGGGGTCGCGCGACCGCATTTTTATAGCTCAGTGGCAAACACGCTCACAATGTCATCCGGGGACGCGGGTTCGATTCCCGCAGAAGCCTAAGTTTTTTCCATTTTTTTTTGAATTCTTGTTTCATATTGCTTTTTAAACTTCTGGTTTGCAGGACGGTGTGCGAGTTCTGCAATCGCACTGATTCCATCTGTTTCGTGGTTTGTGCGGCTGCTGCTGCGGTGGTGGCCGCGTGAGAGTGAGTGTGGGAG
>NW_001849361.1:0-4649 GCF_000209065.1 Trypanosoma cruzi
CTTGAAGCACGATTTTTCTAATTTTTGCGCACCGAGGGAGACGCCTAAATAGGCCAGGGGATTTTCTCTGGTGTATTGCTCCGTTGCTGTTGTCTGCCAGCAGGCTGTTTGTGTGCGGAGTGGCCACAGGAATAATGAGGGGAGCGCAGCGGCAAGAGCAGCGGAGTTAAAGGCGCCGTCCTGCTGATGGCAGTAATTAGAAGAAAATTTTTGGAGGGGGTCACACGGGCTGGAGTGCAGCGAGGGACATGTGGTAATAATGGGGAAAACAATGGGGATGCAGAATGAAATCCTGACATGTGTTCGACACATTTAGGGGGGAGAAAAAGGAATGAAGCCTCTCTTTTTGTTAATGAAGTAAATGCCAGGATCATAATCTAGTTCTACACTTTCCTTGACGTCCCATTTCTTTAACCGGGAGACTACCAAAGAATGACAGGATGCACGTAATGATAGGCCGCCAGCAACGCAGTAAAATCATTTATGGCTCTTTATGATTTCTTTCTAACCTTGTTCTTTTTTTTTTCTCACCCAAACTTTTTTGGGTTGCTTTTAAGAAGCAAACGAAAGCATTTGACAGACGGTGTCTAGTAAAAAGAAATGCAAAAAGGGGGAGTTGGCCTGTTTTTCAAGTTTATTTAAAAAGGAGCTTGAAATGAAAAGCTGGAGCGCGTCCGTGACCGAATTTTGTCAAACGAGCAAAAATGGCGACAAGACCTAAAATAAAACGGGCAAGGCCCTGTCAACGAAGCCACGGAGGCGGTCTCCAACGGTGAACACCACATCCCCCACAAAAGCCGCAAAAGCGTCAGTCCGTTCTCTCCAAGGCCATTAGTGAGCACAAGGAGGACGACGTCGATGAAGTGCCAATGCTGCCGCCGTCCAAGGGACTGACGACGGCCGAAGCGGAAGAGCTCCTTGCCAAATACGGACGCAACGAGCTCCCGGAGAAGAAAACGCCCAGTTGGCTGATATTTGTGCGTAACCTATGGGGTCCTATGCCTTTTGCGCTGTGGGTCGCCATCATCATTGAGTTTGCGCTGGAGAACTGGCCTGACGGTGCCATTCTTCTTGTTATTCAGCTTGCCAATGCCACAATTGGGTGGTATGAGACAATCAAGGCAGGCGACGCTGTGGCTGCGCTGAAGAACTCACTGAAGCCCGTGGCGACCGTCCACCGTGACGGAGCATGGCAGCAGCTGGATGCCGCGCTGCTGGTGCCCGGTGATCTTGTGAAGCTCGCATCCGGCTCCGCGGTGCCTGCCGATTGCAGCATCAACGAGGGTGTGATTGACGTGGACGAGGCGGCGCTGACGGGTGAGTCGCTTCCCGTGACGATGGGAACGGACCACATGCCCAAAATGGGCTCAAACGTTGTGCGCGGTGAGGTGGATGGGACGGTGCAGTACACTGGACAAAACACCTTTTTTGGCAAAACTGCGGTGTTGCTGCAGTCAGTGGAATCCGATCTTGGAAATATTCATGTGATTCTCTCACGAGTGATGGTGGTGCTGACAAGTTTCTCATTTACTTTGTGCCTTATCTGCTTTATCTACTTGATGGTAAAGTTCAAAGAATCATTTCGCCGTTCGTTACAGTTTTCCGTCGTGGTGCTTGTGGTGTCCATTCCGATTGCCCTTGAGATTGTCGTGACGACGACGCTGGCTGTGGGCTCAAAGAAGCTGTCGAGGCACAAGATCATTGTGACGAAGCTGACCGCAATTGAGATGATGTCAGGTGTGAACATGCTGTGCTCCGACAAGACGGGGACGCTGACGCTGAACAAAATGGAGATTCAGGATCAGTGCTTTACGTTTGAGAAGGGCTACGACCTGCGCTCCGTGCTTGTGCTGGCCGCACTTGCTGCGAAGTGGCGTGAGCCCCCTCGTGACGCCCTGGACACAATGGTGCTGGGGGCTGCGGACTTGGACGAGTGTGACAACTACACACAGACTGAATTTGTGCCGTTTGATCCGACAACGAAGCGCACGGCCGCCACCCTTGTGGACAAGCGAACGAACGAGAAGTTCAGCGTGACGAAGGGCGCGCCACACGTGATTATCCAGCTGGTGTACAACCAGGACGAGATCAATGACCAGGTGGTTGAAATCATCGACAGTCTTGCCGCGCGTGGTGTCCGTTGCCTCTCTGTGGCGAAGACGGACTCGCAGGGCCGCTGGCACCTGTGCGGCATTCTGACGTTTCTTGACCCCCCACGCCCCGACACGAAGGAAACGATCCGCCGGAGCAAGCAGTACGGTGTGGACGTGAATTTACGGTTTGTTGTTAATTGTTATTATTATTATTATTCTGTTTTTTTGTGACCTACGTAGGCGTGTTGGTGCTACTTTTTGTTGTTGTTGTTGTTGAAGGAATGTTGAGGTGCTTGGAATCGTGACGTTTGGCGGGTTTCCGTTACGCTGTGGAGTAAATATATATGTATATGTATATTTTTTTATTTTTGTGCGTTCTCTTTTTTCCCAGGACAAATTGTGAGTGAAGCACGACAAAAACACGAAGTGGAAAAAGTAAACTTGGAGTATTGCTCTGATTTCCTTATTTATTTTATGATCTGTGGCGGGTAATGATTGTGTGGAGCTGAAAGGAATGAGTATATTCTGGGAGTGGCGACATGCAGTATTGAGTGGCGTGTGTTGAAGGGGGGCAGAACGTGCGGGACCCGGGTGGCTAATATCTAACCGATGCTTTTTTTTTTCTGATGTATCGATTAATTGGGATGCCTCTTGGCATGGGGCAAATGATTGGAAGATGTGTTTATTTATTTATTTATTTTAATTTTGACCACTCTTTCTTATGTTCTTTTTTACTTATGTAGGAGCTGGTGAAGAGAATGATTGCGAGGAGATCTGGCTAACTTAATTAATTTAAATCCCGATAAAACGAATGCACTTCTTTATGATATTTTTCCTATCTTATGGACGTGGGATGATCAAGACTTTGTAGGGGCAGGGAGGCGATGGCGGCGGCATAACTTTTATTTTATTTTTGCCGTCCCACCCACCCCCTTTTGATTCCCACCACGCGGCGGGATCTTGTGGTTCCAGGAGCCCGAAGTCTGCCACTTAGTAAGTAATAGTATTTCAAATCCTGCCTGAGTTCAAAAGGCAACTTGAACGGTCAAAAGAATACATATGTTTAATCAGAAGAAAACGCTTGGGCATTTAACTGCCACTAATTACATTCTTTTCCCCCATCTTGTTTTTGGGTTTATAGGAAATTTCAGGATTCGGCCAGCTGCACAGAATATTATTCTGGCGTTTTTCTTTTGGAGTTTTTTTTTAGTCCCGGACACTTTTCGCCGGAGGAAGCGCGTTTAGCCCCGCTGCAAAGGAGTGGGACGGGTGCGAGTCTGGGAACATCCTAGGGGTTAAGAGAATTGTATAACTAAGAACTACAGAAGGCTGCGGCTTTTTTGTGGAAAGGCGTACTGTTACGCCCACCACGCCAGGGGAAATAACTGCACCTATAGATCCAGAACGGAAAACGCAGGGTTGCTCTTACATTCATAGCGTTATATTTCTACGTTGGTGTACATTTTCTGAAGAAGGTTTGGGGCAGGGAGGTGTTTGGGTGTTGGGGAAGCTGCTGCCATCTGGTACGAAAAAAACAAAAAACAAAGGAAGAGATTGAATTGTTTTGGGGGAACGGAGACAAAGGGGGAAGTCAAGGGAAGTGGAAAAAACAATGACAAGAAGGTTGTCTTCAGGTAATTTTCCCCATGCACCACTGGAATTGCCCCAAACTAAAACGGATGCATCCTCTAGTTCTCCAATTAGTTCGAGAGGGGAAAGTAGCTTTTTTTCTTCAGTGAGATCTCGCAATAGGAACAACCGAACACCCCGTGAGTCACAAAGTTGCCAGGAATTTGTGCATGTAGTAGTTCGATTGAAACCTCCCGCGTTTCACACTGACAACAGCACCGTTTTGCGATTCTCTGTTGACTCTGGCACTTTAGGCACGCCTCGCACCGGCTCTCGTCGGATCAGGAGTATTCCGGAGAATGTAGCTTGCCCTGCGAATAACGTTGAGGATGAATCAGTTAGCCGTGGCAGGGCTCAACAAAACGAAGTTTTTTGCTCATCAGGCAGTAAATGTCTCAGTAGCCCCGCCATATCCGCGTTACCAGCAACGATACCGTCAAACCAAAATGGGTTGCCCCAAGCATTGGCTTCCCCGCGGTTAGGTGTGGCTGGTGGGGGGAAAATATTGACTATTGCTTTCCCCGCGTCGGATGGCGCGAAGGAAGCGAAGCACATGTATGAGTTTGGGGATGTCATTGACCCCTCTGTAACAGATGAGCAAATGTGCAACTCGATGGTTCCAGGCATAATAGATCAGCTGAAGACCGGGTTTAACGCTTGTGTGCTGTGCTATGGCCAAACGGGTAGCGGGAAAACGCATACAATAAACGTTCTCATTCCCGCCTTTATTACCGCCTTGTTTGATGCTCTAGATGCGGAGAACGACATTGTAGAGGTGTCGTACATACAAGTATACAATAACAATGTTTATAATCTGCTTGGTGAAAATAAGTCTGAGCACGGGGTAATCTTGCACAAACCAAGGGGTACGTTGGTAACTGAACCGCGATATCTTTTGCGTGATGCCGCAGATGCAAAATCAAAAAT
>NW_001849361.1:4749-14486 GCF_000209065.1 Trypanosoma cruzi
CGGGTGTTGTAGGGGAAGAGCTGGAGGAGGCCATTGCAATAAATAAATCTCTTTCAGTGCTACATGCTGTCATTAGGGCTACAGCAGATGATGCGGATGTGTTGCCCGTACGAGAATCCATCCTAACTCTCTATCTTGCTTCGACTCTCACTGATTGCTATCTTCTCCTTATTGCAACTGTATCCGTGGAGAAAAGGGATTATGCTGAGACAAAGAACTCTCTTGACTTTGCAACCACGGCAAAAAGATGTGCTCTGACAAAGAGCAAAAGCCGCGCAAGAGATTTTCTTATGAATGGAACAAATAGTTTTGAGGAAACCTACACGCATTTGATGAAAGAGGTGGAAACATTACGTCGTCGTGTGTGCACACTTCAGGAGGAAGTAAATATTGAAAAGCAGCGCTCTGCTCTTGTATCAAAGGATGACAGTCTCAATAAGACGCCCGCAAAGGCAGCCAACAGATGTAAGGCCGATGATAATTCTGTGCTAGTTGAGGAAAACCCCGAGGCTGCGAGAATGCGCCGGCACGTCCTGGAGTTGGAGCGTCAGTGTGCCGTTTTTCAGAGCATTTTGCGTGATCGGGAAAATGAGTTAAACGCATTTGAATCACGAGGGGATATTGCAGAGAAAGTACGTCGGGAACTACAGCAACAGGCGAGGGAAAGAGAAGAAGCGCAACGAGCTCTTGAAGAGGCGGCACCTCAGTTAGAAACAAGTGAATTACTCCGGAAGGTGACTGACACGATTGTGTGGATGCAGGAGCAGCTGGATGGTGTATGTCAACAGAAAAAGTTCATGATGAAAGCAATGGAAGGAATGCGATGTGAACAGCACCGGATTATGACGGATCTTCTGGAGGCCCGAAAGAACGTTTTGCAGCTCGAAAATGCCCAAGAGGAATCATTTCGGAAGTTTAACGATGTTTTTGCTGAAAATACGAAATTGAAAGGTATAATTGATGAACTAAATTTAAAGCTTCTACGTGAGTATGCCGAGCGTGCCATTCGTGAGGAGACGATGTCTTGGTTCAAGGCATTGACTGAAAGAGATGAGCAGTGTGAGCGATTGAGAGCGGCCTTTGAGGATCAGAGAAATCTTTGTGACGTTCTTCAAAGTCGTTTAAATAGCACAGAGCAGGAACTTGATCGCAGCAGTAAACACCAAGGTGCACTTCTGCAGGAAATGCGAAAAAAGGACGAAGCGTTTCGGACTATTTGGCTTTTTCTTACTCCACAACAGAAGGCGCGATTTATGTCGTTTGGGGATCAGAGTGAGGGTGCGAACGGTACACCCTCTTCCTCACTGCATCAGGGCCACGAGAACGTACAGTTGCGGAGTCAAATACGAACTGTGAAACGACAACTAGAAGAAGAGTTCTTGCGAAACAAGGAGCTGGAGTACAGAATAGAAGATTTGGAAAAGGAAAATGAACTTCTAAAGAAACGGCTTCAGAATTGCGAGGATGAGTATAAGAGTCTTGTTTCTCTTGAGCAGGATTATAGAGAAGAACGTGAACATATGGAGCAGCAGATTGCGTATCTTTTTACCTACATTGAGGAACACAACGCGAAACAGCAAGTTTCTGAACGCCAACTTTGTGAGTTAAAGTCGGAGTGGGAGAGGTTGAATGAAGAGCATCGGAATGCGCAACGTGAGGTGGTGGAGCTGACGGCAAAACTTGAGCAGGCAAAAGGGGAAATTTGGGCACAGGGTGTCGACAACAACAAGCTTAAAGATCGTTTGAAGGAGGTGAAGAAGCAGGATGCGTTATTAGCTGGCCTGCACCGTCAGTTGACCGCCACACAGCACATCGGCGATGAAGCTTCTCGACGACTCGGAATTGCGGATCGAATGCAGCAGCATGTGGCGTCAGAGGCTAATATTTACAATCATCATGGTGATATTATTAAACGGAAAGCCATTCGCCGTAATTCTGACACTCTGCTAAAGGCACTAATGCAGCGTGTTGATTCTGCACAGCGTGTTCGAGGCGCCGCCGTGCAGCCTCTGCCTCTAAACAATCGCGTACAACGCCTCCGCAATGAAGTGTCTCAACAGTTTCGACTTTGTGGTCCGTCCTCTCTATCTTTCAACGGGACTGCGAGAACACGGGAAGAGTCCTTTGGTAGTAGTCACACACATCACAGCGGTAGCCGTCGTCGCAAAAGGACAATGCTGCACAAACCACACGATCTGAGATCGAAGCCACTGTTTCGCTCTTCGAATTTTGTCGTTGCAGAGATCCCTTCTTTTATCATTGATAGGACGCGACGTCGTAATATGTAGACGAATGGGGGGAGCGGTTCTCTTTTTCCTCATTTCACGTGGTTGTGGTCATCTCTGCTGAAGCATTTTTCTTTGACTAGGAATGAAATGAAGTGGGATACTCGAAATTAAGAAGTTTTAGTTTTCGTTGACGTTTTTTTTTTTTTTTTTTTTTTTTGTGAAAGTTCTACGGTTACATCTCTTCTTGCTCTATTGTGCGTATTTGTGGGTGTGTGCTTATTGTTTCTTCTTTTTTTTTTTTTTTTTTCCGGGCCCAGTTGTTTGGAACATCTCACGTTCGCTTCTTGCGGGAGTCTTTTTTTGTTTTTGCGTGCCACTCGCTTTCTTTTACTCCCCACAGAGCGACCTTTTTTTTTTTTTTTTCTTCCTTGAAATGCTTCAACGAAAAAAGCTAACACCATGTCAAAACGCCCATTGGCAATATGTGGTGTTTTGGGTGGCTGCCAGGCAAATGTATTTTTACTAAAACTTATTATAGTGAGAAGCCCCAACACTTTGTATGCCATGACGTTTGTCCAGTACGTAGTTGTTTCACTTCTTTCCATTTTTCTTGTGTCCAACTTTTTTGACTCCTCGCGTGGTGGAGGCTGGTTACGCATACGTTTACGACCAATGCGAATACTGACATCACACAAACTCATTCTTGCATCCTCCTCCTGGCTCATGTCTGTGAGCAGCAACTTGGTATTTGGATTATACATCTCTGTGCCTCTTCACGCAACGTTTAGGTCATCGTCACTTTTGTTGAATATGTTGGCCGGCTACTTTTTCTTGGAGAAACGCTACACACGCTCACAGGTGCTCTGTGCCACAGCTATATCGGGTGGCCTTATTGCTCTTGCAATGGAGAAGTCGCGAAAGGTTCAGAACCTTAATGCTGAGAATGGTATGAAGACATCTGAAGGGAATCTTTGGTGGTTTTTAGGACTGACAGTTCTCGCTTGCACTACTGCCTTTTCCACTGGTCTTGGGATATTTCAAGAGTACATGTATGCAGCGGCACGTCGTCGAGAAGAAGAAACAAAAAAGAGAGGTGAGTCGGTCCAATCATCATTATCACCGCCGCCAATGTGGGCAGAAGCTCTTTTTTTTTCCCATATCATTTCCATACCTCTGTTTTTCCTGCAATCCGGGCGCCTTTTCCGAGAATTTGCCTCTATTTCTTCAGATAGTTACATGCATTTTGCACTGAATGCCCTTACGCAATATGTTTGTATAACTGGAGTTTATATTTTAAATGACAAAACCTCTGCTTTTACATTAATTTTGACGCTGACTCTGCGTAAATTATGTACATTTTCGTTGTCAGTTGCTTACTTTGGTCATTATCGCCATTTTACTATGATGGAGTGGGTGGCAATGGTGACGGCGCTGGCAGCAGGTGCACTATATCCTTTGTTGCCAAAGGCTCACCCGCCGTCAAATCTTTGTGTGAAGCCTACTGAAAAAGGCAGTAAGGAGCGTTAATAAACGCTTCTTGTTTTTTAACTTTGCGTCTTACAACGAGAGGAAATAAAAACTTATATCAGAAAAAAAAAAAATTGAGTCCTTTTTAAAGGGGCTTATGCCTTTTAAGATTTTCATTATTTTCCTTATCCTCTTTCTTGCAATTGGAGTGCCAGCTGAAAATCATTTACATTGCATTTGCAGCATCACTGTTTTTACCTATTTTTCCAATAATACTTTATAACCAAAGCCATGCTCGGGAACAAGAGGAGGGTGTAGAGGGATGAGGAGAAGGTCTGCAATTCACTCTGGCACACTTTTAACATATTCATACGTATAGACGATGGCGATGGAACGCATTCTGACTTTGATTGTGGAATGAGGCGAAATTTCCGTTTCTCTGAAATGCCCTCTTTAAACCGTCTTCCTGCACTGAAACTTTTTTCCTAAAGGAACCAGCAATGTGAGCGGTTTGTACTTTCTTTTACTTTATAATTTGCTGTAGACGCGTCGTTAGACAGCTGCATGACAGGAAAACAATTCGCTCTTGGAAGGTGCATGGGGAAAAGGACGGGCCGCAGGCGCCCCTTGAGTTACTTTAGCTACTAGAGGTGATAAATCTTGTTTTTTTTATTTTATTTTTTTGGACTTTTTTTTTTTTTTTTATGCTTGAACAGAAGAAGGAGGCATTGGCAATGCATTACGTGTTCTGCGAAAGTGTATTTTTCAATTGTTTGACAAAATTTATGGCAAAAGGACACATTTACTTTTGCTGAAGGAGAGGCATGCTGTCGCTCCTTTTCTCCCAAAATTAAGTTTCGCGGAGGACGCCGTGGAGTGTGGGGCTCTGAATTCACAGTGCAAGCGGGTAGCTGCTCGAGGCAAAAAAAAAAAAGGGAAAACAAAAATGGCCGGAATGGTTGGGGATGAAAATATAATTTGTTTGTGACGTAGAAAATAAATATTTGATTTTGACAGAAGAAAGAATAATTAGTAGAGGCATGAGTGGGGTTGGGAAGGTGGCGGCAATAAGTGTAAAAACATATCTGATACCGATAGTTTGAGAGTTTATTCACGGCAAGGCGAAGATGGCAGCGATGGGAATGCAAGGCAGAGGCAACAGCAAAAAAAAGAAAGTGTGTGAATGGTTGCTGCTCGTATCCCATCAAGCCATAGAATTGTGCGCGGGCAAAAGAATTGGTTGTGTACATTTGGTAATATGAATGAAGCGTGAAGTGCATTGCTCTTATTATTGTTTTTTCTATATTTTCTCTGTGAGTTAAAGCGGTTCAAGTCAAAGCGAAGGGGGTAAAACATTACTACAAAAAAAAATATAGCGTTCTTTTTATGTTGTTGCTTGATACTACCGCAGAGTCTCTTTTGCGAGACCCGCAGTACTTGCTGCGGCTATATCACAAAGTCATTCAGTATCTTGTGAAATGTGACCCTTCTTCATTTGCCCGCTCTCTTTCCTCGTCATTTAATCAGATTGACACAAGATATCGTGTGCGCTCTCGTGAGCAGGCAATTGAAGTATGGTCCTTGAAAGGCATCCTACGTCAGATTCTGCCAGTGAGCGTTATGAGCGATAGAGAACTCTCAATCATTCTTGCGATGTTACCGCTTGAGGAATATGGGGGAAATGGCACGGGGAACGGAGGTGATGATGTTTTAGTTAGCCCAGTGGTGTTGTTGTTATGCCTGCGGAAAATGTGTCCTGTGCAAGCTTCTTTAGTGTTAGAAATGCTCCGGAGGATTGACACTAGGCCTAAACGACCCCACCCATATGAATCAGCTTGTGGTAAGGCACTCTTAGTATCCGCACGAGATGGTAGAGGAGATGCTTGTGTTTTTGAGAGAGCCGCGATTCTTGATTACCTGACTGAATCTTATGATATGACACTTTCCGAGGCCTTTTTTCTAACTGACTATTGTTCTATGGGACTCCCTCCGTCTTCCTCCACAGTAGCTATTGATGGTTCTTACCTTTACGCGTTTCTGTATCAAAGGCCGTTGCCTTCTGATGTGAAGTATCCATTACTGATGTCCGTCTTTGCTGAGGCGATTTGTGATCCGAATAGTGGTACACCTTTGGGTACGCTTGCCCTTATTGAGGGACTGCATCGTTTGTCGCCAAAACCAAATCATGGCATGCATCGTGAGGAAGTTTTTGACGTTAATATCGATACTGGAGGAGAGCTGGAGCATTATTCTCTGACACGCAAGTCTTTTGAGGATTTATGTAGGTATTTGCGTGTTGGTCTGTTGTTAGAGGAAGTGCATCAGCTATTCTATTATTTAAGAGGAGAAAGTTCTGAAGAGCTTCTCTCTGCTCACACACTCCTTTGTGAATTTAAACGACATTTTGTGCCTGTGAGTGAATCTCTGTTTCAAATTGTTGAAGAGGCAGTGCGGCGCTATTTGGTGAAATCTGGTGGTATGTTGGCCCTTCCACGTTTACATCTTGCGCTTCATGGTGGTCCACTTTCTGTCGCAAGGTTCATTGATGTGCTTCGTGTGGCGGGTGTTCCGGAGGCCGTGAGTGACGTTGAACTTGAGTGGCTGCGGTTCAAGGGATGGGATCGAGAACGTCTGGTGTCGCTGCTTTCTGGTAGATTTCCAGCAAACCGGGAGGCTCTTGTCCGGCAACTTTTTGATCAACTTAAAAATGTGAAGGGTATTACAATGAAACAGGACCACGTTGAAGTGGAACGTGTGTTGGCATTGTTTCACCCTGAGAAGGTAGAAGGTACTCTCATCGGTAGCATTGACGATTGGCGTTTTGTGATGACGCAGTGTTTTGATGGAAATGTATCCAAAACTTTGACGTATGATCAGTTTTTTTATTTCTGGCGTGCTGTTTCTGCGGCCTGCAGCGATGACTCTGTGTTCACGATGATTCTCTGGCGTTCTTTCAACATGCATACGAGCCGCTGACCCCTCCCCAATGCTGGTTTCTTTCAGCGGACGATAGGTTGGCAGTTGTCAGTGTTTTTTTTTTTGTATTATTATTATTATTATTTTTTTTTTTTTGCTGTTGCTATCTCGATAGGATAAATTTTTTGTATTGTTGAGTCTTTTTTCTTAATTTTGTGTGTGTGTGTGTGTGTGCGTTTCTGTGTTGAGTCTTAATTTATGTTATTCTTTGTAACGGTAACAACTTTTAATTTTGAAGAAGGTAGTTTTTTTTCCTTTTCTCTCTTCTACTTCTTTTTACCGCAAATTTGGGGATAATGTGTGAGCTTTTGCTTACCCTTTCAGCTGCTTTTTACTTTAATTAGGAACGCTATGCATGAAAACGATATGCTAGAGACCATTGCTCTTGTACCCGTAGGCCTCGCGTTGTGGGCTCTCGGCAAAAGACAGGCCAAACAGCAGGAACTCATTAGTAGACTCCAGACAACCATAGGCAAACAAAGAGAAGAGTTGGACCGACTTCTGCAGACAGAAAGTGCAACGGGTTCTGCGCGTTTGGTGACGTATTCCATATTGGTGGCGCTGGGGGTATATGGCTCTTTTCTTCTCACAAAATGTGTCCTGTTGACATCCTTGCATAGGGGCTGCGATTTGCCGCCGACAGAGTACGCGCCAACCACTGCACGACATGAGGGAGAGGAGTGCGTTGTGTGCATGCTTCATAGGCGGGACACATTGTTTGATCCATGTCGTCACTTGTGTGTATGCTGGCTGTGCTCGCGGAATATGCAATCTTGCCCGGTTTGTCGGCGGGATATTTTGAGACGTCAATTTGCGTTTATTTCTTGAGTTAATCATCACCAGGTTTCTGTCGATGTGTTGCTTTTTTTTTTTCTTTCGACTGTGTCTTTTCTCTGTGTTTTGTCGCTCATTCTTATTATGCCACGATGTTGTTTTTGTTGTTGTGCATCGATTTTTTTATTGTTTTTCGGAATATATTTTATTTTATTTATTCTTACGGTTTGAACTTGCCGTACATTCTTTTACCCCCTTCTTTCTTTTTTTTTTCTTCCTTTATTTTTATTATTAATTATTATTTGTGGCTATACGCTGCCTTTAGTGGTTTTGGACACATCCTCCAATAGAGTGGAATACATACAAACAACAGCAACAACAAGGAAAGGAAGAATAAATTTGAGCATTCACGTTTCGCGCATGCTTTTTTTTACTCTTATCGTCCGCCAGCGAGATGCGCTGGCACTGGCGGCGGATACGGATACGTCCAGTGCAGAACTGGAGCAATGCAAGGTGGCGGCAAAAACACTTCTCCGAAAGTTGGCTGCGGAGCACAGTAATCCATCATTGTGCGTTCCGCCACTCCTTACTATTGTGTGGAAGAATTATGTGTTCCACATTCTTTCCGAATCGGCTGTGTCATTTCTTACAATGTGTGACACGGCTATGCCAGCCGGTATTGCTGTGGCTTTTTTAGAGGATGTGGCTCGGGAGTTCCTGCAGCAGTATGGATCTCAGGTGGAGGCGGTGACTCGACCGTACTGTTTTATCAAATTTGATTTATACCTTCAGCGCACAAAGAAAGTATTTGCAACCGCGAACTCCTCCCGTAGCATGAACGTGTCGCGTGTTGGAAGAACAGCACCTGTACGACGCACCTTTGAAGATGTCATGGCGGGCATTGATTCAAAAACAGGCTCCTCCATGTCTTCCAGGGGAGGAGGGGTGCGTGATACTGAAAAGACGCGGCGGTTTCTCATTATTTGTTTTATCGCTGCTGTAACTTTACTTTTGTTTTGTGGCATATTTTACTATGCCGCTTTGGCATAGCAACGTTTTGGTGAAATATGCTTCATGGTTTGTTTGGTTGTTTCCTTTTGAAGGATCCACAAGATGCAACATTTCAATGATAATGTTCATTGGGGGCGGAGGGGGTGCTGAATGTGCTGCCGATGCATGGTTCATTCTTATCTGTCTTTCATTTTCCTCCCCTTCCCTTCCCTTCCCCTTTTCTGTCCGAGGCTGATAATATTGTGGTCTTTTCACTACTACCTTCCGTCCACACCCAGCCACTCAAAGGTGTATTTTGGTGATTGACCACGCACGTCAACACCTGTCTTTCCATCTTCAGTCTTTGGCTTCACTATCCATACCCACAGACGTGTGTCCATTTGTGTGTATAGAATGTTTCTTTTAAGGGAATTGGAAACCCATTAAAAAGTCTTTTATTTTTATTTTTTCCTCCTTATTTATTCGTTTATTTTTTAAAGGCACTTTTTGTTTTTTCGATATACACATTAAAAAGAAGTGAGGCTTCTGGATGGGACGAAGAGTCCAACTCGTCATCCGTCTCCGTCCAGGGGAGGGCGGAGCCTCATGCGTCAGTGTTGGTGTGAATAAAAAGGAAATTACGGTGGTGGATCTATCAGGAACACATGCGAGCAGCACCCCCCGAGAATTTCATGTTGATCAAGTCGTTCAAGAAGATTGCGGCAATGAAGAGCTGTTTCGTAGTCTTGTACTTGGACGCATTCGTTCCTCGGTTGATGAACCTGACACCTCATGTTTTCTGGCATATGGGCATACCAGCAGCGGTAAAACTCACTCAATTGCTGGAACAGACAAAGAACCGGGGTTATTGACACTTTCCGCCGAGGCGTTACTGCACACGTACGGTGTGGCTGAGGTTGCAATGCTAGAAGTGTATGGAGAGAGTGTACACGACCTTCTAGCCCAAGGTGAGCGACGCATGATTCGGCGTCGCGCAGGCCCTGACGGAACGGTAATAATGGTAGAAAATTTGACATCTTGCTCCCTAACGTCGATGGAGGAATGGAAGGCGCTCTCGGAATTTGGGATGCTGGCAAGGCGAACGGCGCCAACGGAGCGTAATTCTCGCAGTAGTCGTAGTCATGCGATATTTACTATTAAAACCAGGGGTATGCGTCTATGCTTAGTAGATCTTGCGGGAAGTGAGAGACAGACCACATACTCACCACAACTGAATAAGGAAAGTATTTGCCATTAACAAGTCCTTGTCGCGTCCTAGTACGGTGTTGGAGGCTCTTAGCT
>NW_001849361.1:14586-48770 GCF_000209065.1 Trypanosoma cruzi
CCATGATTTCCGCGTCTATGTGGGGGCATCGGCAGCGCCTACTGCGTATAAAGATGCAATGCGCGTGGCTGGTGGCTTCTTAGTCGGATTCTCAGTGAACTTCCAGAGCTTTCTGTGGGGTTTGATGATTATTTTGACACTTATTTGCCTTCTCAAGTGCAAGTGGTTGGTTATATTTCTTTGATGACATGTATGGCGCCCCGTGATGTCAACGAAGCAATGGGCGGTTTGGCGTTTCTAGACGTTGGGGACATTGCTATGGGTTTATCTATGCTTGATGCTGGGATTCCGGCATGTGTCGGTCTCCACCGATTGACTTGTGGCGAGAGCAACACGTGGGAGGCTCATGAGTACGATGGAGTCAATAGGGTTTTTGTTTTGGCATTTTTTGAGATAAATGAGCACCTGGTGGAGATAATGGGTGATACTCATGACGCCTTTGAATGCTGTGGTGGCCTTTTAACCCTTGAACCCTTAGTGCCCTTGGCGATAGTGTTGTGCACTCCACTGGATTCATCGGACGAACTGAAGGAAAATGTTTTGCAACACCTGGTTACACTTCAAGGTGAGCAGGATGGGGCACTTGAGAGTTCCATTGGTGGATCATCTTCGCTATCGCAGCTCACCCCAATGCATACTGGCATCGACGGCGCTATGGAAAATCCTAAATTAAGTTTATTGAAAGCCATGACGCAGTGGCGTGATGATTACTTTAAAGAGGTTACTTCTTCGAGTGATACTGAAAGTTTCTCAGCGGCGCCACTTGCAGAAGAGATTGAGCGACAAGCGTTGAATAAACTGCAGGTTTGCTCACCGTTCCAGGAGTCAGCGTCTGTGAATTCAGGGGAGGCGTTCTCCAACGAAAAACCGACAATAATTCATTTAGACCATAAATTACATGTGATTTATGCTTCATCATCGTCTTTTTCATCCGAATCATCGTCGGATTCCTCTGTAATTTTAGGGTCGAAGCTCTCCTTGCTTTCTCCGGCAGTTGCAGATGAAGGCCAATGTCAAGAAATTTCGAGGACCCATATGTCTTCAGAGTGCCCCAGCGAAACTGAATGCGATGCTGAAAAGGGTGTGGGTATGCCACAAAGCATTGATAGAGAGGTTCATGGCGCGAATCAAGTTGGCGTTTCCGTTTCCCCTGCTGACGTGCACGTGGATATGTACAATAGGCCTTATCTGCCACACGCGCCGCAAACAAATTGCTACTCTATTGAAGAGTTTCCAGCATATGCTGTTATTGCTCGAGAGCGGAGCAAAAGCGATAAAAAGGACGACTGCGCAGACTGTTCTGCTACTGCATCGGTTTCTCCTCCAGAAAAGAAGAGGATATATGAGAAAAATGAAAAGAAAAAGAAAAATTTGCATAGAAAGCGGAAACCTGTGCTTCAGGGGTGCCACAACTGCGTGGTTTTATAGAAAAAGATATATAGATGTAGGGGGAGTTGGAAAAAGACAAGTAAAACATGGCACAATTATTGTGTTGACTGCCTTTTTTTTTTTGCTGACGAGTGCCAAATTTTTTGGCATCTATTTATTTATTTAAAAAATTTTTCTTGTTACTGTTGTTAATTTGTATTCGTGTATGGTTTACTTTTGAACGCAAATAATTTTCTGAACTGTCATTTCATTACAGTCTTTAGCTTCAACTTTATTTTGTTATTATCTTGTTTGAGTCATTTTAGGTGAGTGAAGGGCGTGGTTGGTGTCTCGTGTGGGATAAGGTCGTTCTTGCCACCATAAACTGCCGCTGCCATTGATTTGGATAGCAAGCGGAGTAAGTCTTGTGGGCGTCAAATCAGGTCGGTCGAGGGAATAAAGGAGGAGGCGGAGGGCCGCAGAAGGAGGAAGTCAGGGAGTGAAGAAGATATATTTGACTCTACACACGCACACAAGAAGGGAGGAAGCACATGACAACGAAAGATAAGAAGTCGTTTAAGAAATATGCCAAGAAACATTTGGCAACGGTGATTGAGAACCGCCGTAAGAGCGCGAAAGCCAAGAAGGAAAAATTGGAGCGTGTTGAGCGGAAAAAAATGCGTGAAGTCAAAGAAGTTCAGCGTGAGGAGCGTGAACATCAAGAGCAATTAGATCATTTAAAGGAAATCGATCCGGAGTTTTATTCTTACCTGGAGGAGGAGGACCCGACACTCCTGCAGTTTGGCGAGGAAGAAATGGAGGTTGTGGATGACGGTGTGGGCAGCGATGCCGAGACTGAGATGGATGGTGAGGATGAGGACAATAACGACGACGACGAATATAAGGCGAGAGACTGTTATCTTGAGAAGAGTGCGAAGTGCTTCTCCTCATCTCGCATTACTCGAAAGGAAATTGAACATCTCGTCAAGGGGAGAAGCATTGAGGCATGCGTTGATATTTTTGTGAGTGCCGTGCGGGAGTTGGGTTATAACGTTAAGGAGAATCCGAAGATAAGTTCAACTCGTAAGTTTGACGACCCGTCGTTGGTGAAAGAGTCTGTGTTTCGCATTGCACGCGCCATTGGATCAAACCTCAGCCATTTCATTACCGGGAAAGGCTCATTCAAATCATACAAGACTCGTTTTTTGATGAGGCGATTGCTTATTTCTCTTGTGACAATTGTGTCAGAGGGAGGGAACGTGGACGCCGTACTAACAGCTGGTTTACTTCACGCCTTAACACCCTTTGTGCCCATTTTACATTACATAAAAGGTATTACGAAGTCTGTTTTGAGAGCGTCACTTTCACTATGCTCAGCCTCAGAGGAATCGGTACGTATAGCAGCCTACGTTGTTGTCCGAGCGGTTGCAACACGTGCTACGGGGACAAGATCCATGTATCAGTCTGCCGCCTTTAAGGGCATATTTCTTACTCTTGTGAAGAAAGCATATCACTATAACATCCACAATGCGTCATTGATAGCCTTCCTTATAAACTGTGTTGTTGATTTGTATGGTACTGACATGGAGGCTGCATACCAACACACATTTGTTTATCTTCGTCAATTGGCGATTTACCTTCGTTCTGCACTACATCAGCAAACTCAGAGTAACGTAAGAGCTGTGGTAAACTGGCAATATCTGAACGCATTACGTACTTGGGGCGCCGTCGTCTCAAAATATTCCGAGCCGTCACAACTAGGTCCACTTATTCATCCTATTGTTCAAATTGCACTTGGACTAATGGATCTTTTTTCATCCCCTCGCATGTTTCCTATGCATCTACAGGTCATAGAGGTTCTTAATCATATTTCTCTTCGTGCCGATGGGGTTTTTATTCCTGTAGCTCCGTACCTTTTGCGCATGCTGACTTCACCGAGTATTGCTTTGAATCGTCCTACCCAAGGAGAAGGGGAAAAATTTGAACGTGTGGACTTGCAGTTTACAATTCGTATGAAAAAGGCACAGTCGCGTAGTTCAAGTTATCATCAAAATATTTTTTTTGAGTGCCTTTATCTCCTTACAGAGCATTTGGCAACGCATAGCCACACTCTTGGTTTTCCAGAGGCTTTCTGGGTTGTGGAAACGACTCTTAAACGGTTGCGTAGCGAGGTGAAAATACCGAAGATTCACTCACAATTGACCATTCTTCTTCGTCACATGCAGACAACAACTCAACGCATTATAGCACGACGCGATCAGGCGGGCAATGGTCCATGCGACCTGGCAGCGGTGAAGCAGCTGGAGGATGAATTAAAAGCTGCTGGAAATCCGTTGTCGACATATCATCAAATGCTTCGCCAGCAACGAGTTGAAGTATTTGCCACGAAACAGAAGAATGCAAATGGAGGGGAGCGCACGACGTTAGAGGCGATAATGGAAGGAGGGAGAGAGAGAAAAAGCCGTAAACGTTCGGTACGTGCTTTTGATGTTTAAGAGGGAATCGCAATCAAGTCAAAAGACGAAAAAAAAAAAAAAAAAAAAAAACAAGTAATTAGCAACTGTATTCCGAAGAAAAAAGGGTAACGCATTCATCTATTTTCTATACATCTAGGGAAACGAATTTCTACAAGAGAGTGAGTGTGGGAGAGAATGAGGAGAGTTGATTTAACATTTCGTATAAAAAGATCGGGAACTGTGATTAGGCGGTACTAAAGATTAGATGTTGTTTTCCATATATTTTTATGAATACTACGCAAACACGTGTGTGTGTGTGTGTGTATTTTTTGTTTTGCAGAATGTTTTTTTTTTTTTTTGCAATTTTTATTCTTTATTTGACCCCCATTTTCTATTTGCATTTATTTTTGTTTTTGTGATTAGATTTTTGACCTCTAGCGTAGGAGGTGTTGTAGAAAAGTCGAATGGACTCCCTGTACAAGTGGAATGACTCCACAAAGATTGGCGTTGCCTTGACGGGCCTGGGAGCACTTTTCACGTTTTTGGGTGTCATAATGCTTTTGGATAGTGCTCTTCTGACAATGGGAAATATTCTTTTTGTTGCCGGGGTAGCTTTGGTAATGGGTCCCAAACGCTTTCAGTCGTTTTTCTTCTCCCGTCGTCGAGCTTCTGGGTGCTTTTTCTTGGGCATGTTGCTCATTATATCGGGCTTTTGTTTCGTTGGTCTTTTGCTTCAAGGATTTGGTGCGCTGAATCTTTTTGGCAATTTTTTTCCGATGATAGCTCGCGTTTTAGAGTCGGTTCCACTTCTGGGCCCCATCATGCTCTCGAAGCCAGTTCAGCGTCTGCTAACTTTATTGGGTCTGCAGGACCACCGTAGCCGGAACGTTTGAGGCTGTTTGGTAAAGTGTCGTGGTAGAATTGGGATTTGCTGAAAAATATACTTGCGGGCCTGTTCGCAAAGTGGAAGACGAAGAAGAAGAAGGGGAATAACAAAGGCAAATAATAATAATGCTTCTTCCAGTAGTGTTTTTCAAAAAAACATTTTTTTTTTTTTTTTTTTTTTTTGAGAGTGTGTAAGTGCTTGGAAAGAAAAGGAGATTGAGGATAAGAGGATGGAAATTCAGCTGGGCGAAAAGGTGGCATTGCTTACGACGCATAAGACCTACCGTGATGATCTTGAAGGCGGCGTGAGGGCTGTGGCAAGTTATTTGCCTTTTTGTAAGTATGTGGCTACCTGTGCAGAGCACGGTCCCGTGCCCTCCACCTTCATTATTCGTAGTATTAGACGGGTTGCTCAGCGCATTGTGGGGTTGATTATGGAAGTGGAATGTGTTACACGCAGTGGAAAAATTGTTCAAACGGTAGATATTTGTGACTCCAATCCTGTTATTATTTTTCCTGTTGCCACCGTGAATGGTATTCGGTACGCTATACTTGTCAGAAAACGTCAGGTTTCCGTTGGTTGCAATTTTATTGTGGAGGCTTTATGTGGCGTTGAAAACAATGACGGGAGCTTCACGATACCGAATGATGAATTACTTATACCGTTAGGTGTTGACCTTCAAAAAACGCATGCACTCAGCTCAAAACGGTATACAATAGGGAATGAAGGGACTACGCCATACAAGGTGCATTCTGTCACTCTGGAAATGACGCCTGAGAGTCTTCAGAAACTTCAGAATACACCAAAGGATTTAGAGAATTCATTAATTGCGCTGCCATTGGATGAGGTGTTATCCACGGTAGGTGATGTTAAGGCGAGCTTGGCGGCGTCATTGCTGCTGGTGTCATGAGTCATTACAGACTATCTTTATTTCTTGCCTGCTCGTTTATTTATCATCCCGAGTATATGTAAATGTGTCATTTTAAAACGCGTACCCACACAAGAAAGGCAAAAAAACGAAAAACAACAACAACAACAAAAACGGAATGCGTCATTGGGCAAATTTTGCTTTGCTTATGTAAATAAATGTTGTACTAATTTTGTGTGGTGGAGGGGAGTGTTTTATCTAAATTGTTATTATTATTATCATTTTTTTTTTGTCTGTGTGTATGTGAGTGGGGGAGAGGATTGCTCCATTTATTGAACTTCATATATTCCTTTTTTCTTTACTCCTGTAAATATTCTAAAATACTACTACTACTACTACTAATAATAATAATAATAAATGGGATTTGCCTTTATTATGGGTTGCTGTTTGTTAAAGGGTTTCTTTATTAAAAAAAAAAAAAAACTAAAGAAAGAGAAAGAGAGAGAGAAAAGCGAAAGGCAACGACTGTTCAGGGTCATAAGGTGGAGAACATGAATCCACAAAATCGCTGGGAAAACGATGATGACAATGCTTGCATGCTCAGTGGAAATGCCGATGGCAGAGTCAGCATTCATGCATTAGTTTGTCGAACAATAAAAGTGGCATTGCCGACGGACTTCAGCAGTGTTCTTTGGATGGCTTCACAAATGGTTACCATGATTTTTGTGGGACACTGCCTTGGCGAGGATGGGTTGTCACAGTACAGTGCTGGGATTTTGGTATTTAACGTTACGGCCATGTCTATTATTAGTGGTTTGAATTCGGCTATAGATACGATAAGTTCTCAGGCTTTTGGACGGAATCCACGATCTTCTGTGATTGGCGAAACACTGCAGCGTGCACTCATCATTAATATGGTTTTGTGGATTATTATGAGCGTTGCCTTCCTTAACAGCAAACCCATTATGGTTTACGTTTTTGGAGAAGCCGTTGGAGATGGTGCTGCGAGGTTTTTGCGGATGTGCCCACTGTACTTATTGACACAGATTCTTACTGGAATTATAAGCAAGACGCTATATGCTCAGTGTCTTTCTTCCCTCGTTGTTTATTCTAACGCCGCAGCGGCACTTACGTCTCCTGTAGCTAACTATTTTCTAATATTTATGGGAATTGAAGGAGCAGCTTTATCACAGGGGTTGACTGGAATGATGTGTGCTGTTACCGATGTGTTGCTTTGCCTTTTTCACCCTGAAGTTGTCGTCCGGGAGGCGCAGTGGCCCTCCCCGGCACTTTGTCATAAATCTGGCTGGATACATTTTTTAAAAGTTGGGATACCTTCTCTGATCGCAGTGTGTTCGGAGTGGTGGGCCTTTGAAGTGCAGGCATTATTTGCTATTGCTATTTCACCCACTGCGTTGGCAGTTTTTGGTGTGGCATGAACATAATATCCGTGATGTTTTTCATAGCACTTGGGCTGAGTGTCTCAGCAAGTACCATTATTGGAAATGCGCTGGGGGGTCAACGACCTTTATTTGCATCACAGTACGCCAGGTTTATATTGATCTGCGATGTGATGATTGGTATATGCACTGCAGTGGCTATGGGCTACTTTGGAGGACACATTGCACGTCTTTACACAAATGTTCCTGAGATGGCAAGCGCGGTGGAGTCTGTGATGCCATTTGTCATATTGTGTCATATTGGAGATTCTCTTCAGTATTGTTTACAAGGCGTTTTTCGTGGTGCTGGACGACAGGAGCAAGCAGCGCGTGGTGTGGTCTTTACATTATGGCTCGTCGGTTTACCAGCGTCAGCGCTTTACGTTTTTGTTTTCAATTGGGGCGTAAGAGGTGTTCTCGGTGGCCTTTTGACTGGATTTTGCTTTGAAATTCCGCTCTTGTATTACCTGATGTCTCAATGGGATTGGAGGGTTCTGGCACAGGAGGCTCAAGTTTTATCATCTTTGCAAGACTTTGTTGTACTGGAGAGTGTTTTCCAGAACGACGAAAGTAGCGAGCACGACAGTGATGTTTCTGTAAAAAAGGAGGTTGAATTGGAGGCAGTTGTATACAATCGAACTGACTCACAGTATAAAGTACGTTAACATGTTTTATACTTTTACGTTTGTCTTTTTTTTTTTTTTTTTTTACCCCTTTCGAGATTTATGCATTTGTATAGGGTTTTTTTTTTGCCTTTTTTTTCTCAATGTGTTTTTCGTTTATGGCCGTTTTTGATACAAATATAAATATATGCATATATACCCATATATATATGTGCGTGTGTTGCGATGGTCTATTTATTATTTTTAGTGGTTTTTTTTTTCTTTTTTTTTTTTTGAGCACTACTTAACTTCTACCAAAGACAAAATTTTTACAGGTCTTACTTATATCTTGTGTTTCTTTTTATATTATTATTATTATTATTATTATTGGTCCTTATTGTGATGAATGAATTGGCGTCATTTTTTTTTTTCCCCACTGCTGTGGGAGCACTGACCCTTTTATTTTTTTATTTTTTTTTTAATTTTAAAGAATTTTTTTGTCTTTTTCCCTTTGTTTCCCTTAGTTTCTTTTGATTTGTGCTACTGACAAAGCGTGGGGGGAGGAGTGTATTGTCCGCCGCGATGGAGGAACGGGCCCGTCGTCCGCCCTCTGTTCTCACGAGTGAGGTCTACAACGAGGCAGAGACGATATTTACAATGCTTGAAAACAAGGAGAAGTTGGTTTCTTTTCTTGACTGCATGACTCTGTTGCGTGGTATGGGAATGAATCCTACTCAGACCGACATGGACTATCTCCGCGAACGAATGGCAGATCCTGTTTTGCGCCTTGAACAATGGCGTCGTGAAGAGGAGCTTAGGCGGGAGAAGGAGCGTCGCCGCGAGGAACTTCGGGAAAAAAGAAAGTCTTCTTCGGCATACTCACAAAAGAAGCCGCGAAAGTCTACCGTGGAGCGAGCTATGCAGGTAGGCGCTACGGAAGGTCAAGTGCCCCAACAAAATGTCAAAATCGTTCCCGTGGAAGAGATAAAAAACATTGATTGGAACATTTTTATATCATGTGCAGAGGAGATTTACCGTGATGCAGCAACCGAGCAGAAGGAAGTTTTGGGGGCGCTGAAAGTCTTTGATAAGGAGGGAGCAGGAGAAATGACAGTCGATGATCTAGTTCGGATTGTGACAACCAATGGCGAAACGGTGCTGAATCCCGTGGAGGTGCAACAGCTGCGTTCAATAATTCCGCCGAGGTGCAGTCTTGTGGAATTGGCTGCGCGTCTTCAGGGTACATATATACCACCTACCAAGGAAGAGTTGGAACGGAAGGCATTGGAGGAGATTGAACGACGACGACAGCAGGAGGTATCTGAGAAGAGGTTTTCGGACGATGCGATGCTGTTGCCTTGAAATGTAGATGTACGTTTATTTATTTATTTGTTTTTAACTATCTTTAAATATATATGGACGTATCTATTTTTGTTTTTGTTTTTCGTTCGTGACTGGGAAAGCCTTACTACTTTTTCCGTACACTCTACTCCTATTACAAGTTGCAGTAAATTCTTTTCTTTTTGTTGTTGTTGTTCTGTGTATGGGCGCCGGGAGGTCAGTTGTGCGGCGTTTAAGAAACACGTGCGATTATAATAAACACCGAAAATTGAAAAAAAAAAAAAAAGAAAAGAAAAGAATAACAATGGAGAAGAATTTAATTATAAATGTGACCTGCAATCCACCTGTCATTTCTATTCTTGGCCCTGTGAAAGAAAGTACCATTGAGAAGCTCAATGATGTGCTTCCGGGTGCTTGCACCACGACGAACACCGGAAAAGTTCATTTTGCGTTTGTACGAAAGGAGGAGCCACCACATTGGTACGGTGAACTTCAGACCCATTTTGCCAGCGAAGATATTGGTCAGTCCCAACTTTTTGTTTCGTTACTCGATGCGGTGGAGGAGGAGGGTATGTGGAAGCTGTGCGGCAGCAATGCGAACGTACATGATTATGACAAGGCCACGCACAAGTTTTTTTTTGTTCGTGCGTAGTTGTTTCATTGTGTTCCCTGCATTTTGAATAATGAGAGATGTATAATGTCACCATTTGCCATAAATATTTTATTTCTTGAAAGATGGTGGTGGAGGGAATCAGAAAACAAGAAAAATAGTTATATATGTATATAGTGGAAATAAAGGGTTTACGGGGTCAAATAGAGCGAGATCTCATGATGTCCCATTGGGCTACCTGTCACTCATTTTTTTTTTCTTTCTGTTTCTAATTTATGTGGACGACGAGGCTGTTTATTTTTCCTCTGTCTGGTTTTACCCATTTTTTTTTTTTTTTCTTTTGATCACGGGCGTTTTATTGTTCGTTTTCCTTTTTTCTTTCTAATGATGATAGCTTTTGTTGGTTCATTTTGCGTGAGGGGTTCTTTTCCATGCGGGGACGGGTTGTGCCAAATGAACGGTGAGGATGTACGCAACTATCCGGCTAGAGTGCTCCTGGCGCACGATGATCGCCTCGTGCAGTTTCTTGATGCTTCCGTCTGCCAAGATTGGAATGCCGCCGTGGAGGAGTGGCAAATGAAAAAACAAGAAGAGATTGCGTTCCAAAAAAAGGCGCGAATTCCCACATGCGTTGACGTTCCCTCCACAAGTAAAACAGGGTTGTTCAGTGATGAGGAATTCTTTTTTCTGACGAAGCAACTGGAAAATATTACGGCTGCTCTATCCGCTCATTCTGCAACAAAAGCGGGCGTTCATTATGGGGAAAATGACTTTGTATATTCACCAAATGAAGTTCCGGATTTGTTTTTACTGGATCCCGCAATGCACTTACTTCCTCTCGATGGGGAGAAGAGAAGGAAATGCCAGGAAGCGAGCGAGGCCTATCAAAGAGGAAGTTATGGCAAGGCTGCCGAGATATTCTCCTCCGTAATTGACTCTTGTCTGCCAAATATGTTGAATGCCGCACTTATAAGTAACCGTGCCGCGTGCTACTTGCGTGTGGAGAATTACAAACTTTCTCTTCGCGATGCTATACGTTCTTACGAAATGGATAATGATTATATCCTTGGTGTTTGCCGAGCCTTAAGATCTCTCATATGCTGCGGTAGGGTTGCAGAAGCAAGACAAACTATCGAAAGATTTAGGCGAAACAAATGCGGTTACAACTTTGAGCGCGAAATGACTGATATCTCCTTGTATGAGAAGTACGGTGCCTTTTTAGAGGGGAATGAACATTCGACAGCCTTAATGCATTTGAATGAGTTGCTGGAACGCGTTCCATGTGCCACTTTTGAAGTGCTAAAGGTCCAGCTTCTTGCCATTGAGGAAGGTAATGAGGTGGCTTTGGCTCATGTAAATAACACCCTGCGCATCTACACGGACTTTCCAGAACTTTTGTATTGGCGCGCACAACTCTGCTTCCTTGAGAGTGCCAGCATGGCAGAACTACAGGCTGTTCTTCCTTTTTGTAGTGTAACTGGCTCTACTGATTCTACGGGACGCTTACGCCAAGTACTTCAGCGTGTTCAGTATTGCGTTGATTTATGCAGGGAAATGGAGTTCTTGGTATCCAAGAGTGAATGGATGCGTCTCATTGAATTGTGTTCAAAATCCGTAAAGACCCTATTTATTGGTGATCGATTACGTGCAGGGATTTTGGCTAAGCGTGCGCGTGGATTTTATGAAATCAAGCATTATTATGAATGCATGGATGATATTGACGCTGCCATACGAAACATAACATCCGGTAATGTACGTGCGGAACTTCTGCTTCTTAAGGCTCTTTCTGAAGAAAAGCTTCTTCGATGGTCGGATGCGATTCGAAGTGCCGAACTAGCTATGAGGGAGCATCGTACCATCGAGACTGTCGAGGCTTGGAAGCGTCTCTGTGATCGAAAAAAGGAGTACGAGTGGCGAAAACAGCAAAAGCAGAGGTTCCATTCAGGATATCAAGACGGAGAGGAGGGAGAAGAGGGAAACGATTCAAAGGATGGAAGTGCTCCAGAGAGAAATGGCTTCCCCCGAACTCATGCATCGGGGTCAGGGGAAAATGAAAGAAGAAAACAACACACGAGGGGACCGGACCATCATGTCGTCACGCAATTGTACGCACAATTGTCACTTCCCACAGGCGCGAGTGCGGAGCGAGTGAAAAGGAGCTACCGTGCCTTGGCAATGCGGTGGCATCCAGATAAGTGGTGCAGTGCGTCTGATCAACAGCGAAAGGAGGCTGAAGAAAAGTTTAAAATTTTAAAGGCAGCCTATGAAGAACTCATGTGTATTGTTGGTGGTTAGCAACCTTGTTTGGCTCCTGCATAATTTTGCGTTTATATTCATACTCTTGTTGTGGCTTGCTTTCTTCTTTTGCTTGTTGTTTGAAATGAATCCGTGGTAGGGGCGATGCAATTTTTTCTTGCTGTCGCTCTTTTATATATATATCTATATATTTCCTCTTGACTCCTGTTGACGGATATGAAAAGTGTCTTTCATTGGCGGAGCAGAAGCTGCATCACAACAGTTGCCGTTCTTTTTTTTTTTTTTCTGCGGAAATAATTGCAGGTGTTTCAAAAAAAAAAAATAAAAATAAATAAATAAATATAAATAAATAAACAAAAGTACCCTGATACACTCGCAAGTTATCAACGCAATTTGGAAAAGAATGGGTCTCTTGACAACGGGCGGCAAACCTATGCGGTGGGGAACCGACGAAAATAACCGCGCCATTCCACATGTATCCTCGCATGGAATTCAACAGTTTTTGACAATGCGAGCGGGAAAAAAAGAAGAGAAAAATTTCCCTTTTTATTGGGGAGAGGAGGTGGAACATCAACTTGTGCGTGTGGAGGGAGGGAAAGTAAAACTTTCATTGAATGCTGCGGATGTGATTGAGCAACTTACAAAATCGTCTCAAAAGGATAATGCGGTGTGGCATCAGGAATATGGAAGCTTCATGGTGGAAAGTGTCCCTGGTGTACCGTACACCCTTGAAGTGGATTCTTTGTGCTCTGTTGAAGGGAATATTCGACGGAGATGTGAGCTGTTGGACAGTGTCGCTGGTGAAAACACATTCTCCTTGACATTAGTGACCTTTCCTCTTATGGGCGTTGGCGATTTTATAACTTCTGATAGTAAAGAGGTTCCATATTCCCGCTCACTTTTTGTACCGGATGTTTGTATCAATCAGTCGCATCCACGTTTTACGAATCTCACGCGGAATATTCGTCTGAGACGCGGTCACAAGGTATGCATTCAAGTTCCAATTTATATTGATACTTATACGATGGAGAAAACAGTGGATCCTCGACTGAATATAGACCGCACACCCCATAATATTGATATTGACTGCAGTTCGACAGAAGTTACAGAAGCCAAGGGAGAGAAATTCACTATTAATGATTCGGTAATTTCGAAAGAGAAGGAAAACAACAGCAGCAATAATAATAATAATAAAGACAGTAATATTAGTTCAAAATATCCATCGGCAGAGGAAATGACCCATTTTTATACTCCTGCCACACATTATTACTATGCACAGTATTTTAAGAAGTCACAGATGGAACTTGTGAAGCAACGTTATGATGCATGTCCGTGCCCAGTACCTTCAGTAAGCCATCCATGTATCTACATGGATTGCATGGCTTTTGGTATGGGTTGCAATTGTTTGCAAGTCACTATGCAATTGGAAAATGAAACCCAGGCGCGTCACGTATACGATCAGTTAGGGGTTTTATGTCCATTGTTTCTCGCAATGAGTTCATCGACACCATTTCAAAAGGGTATTCTATGCGATTCAGACGTTCGCTGGCTAACGATTGCCGCCTCAGTTGATGACCGCAAAAGGGAGGAGGTTCCACACATCATCAAATCACGCTATGACTCATTTTCGGTTTTTGTTAGCTTAACGTTGCCAAACTTGGAGGAGTTTAACGACGAGGAGTTTGTCATTAATGATACTTATCTTGAGGTTCTCAAAAGTGCGGGTGTAGACACGCGTCTTGCGAAGCATGTTGCGCACCTTTTTATTCGAGACCCCCTGGTGGTCTACGATCAGATGATTGATATTGATGATACTACACACACTGAACATTTTGAGAACATTCAAAGCACAAACTGGCAGTCTGTTCGTCTTAAGCCACCTTCCCTTGATGGTAATACTGGCTGGCGTGTAGAATTTCGCATTATGGACGTGATGCCAACACCATTTGAAAATGCAGCCTTTTCTGTATTTGTTCCTTTGCTTGCCCGTGCTATTATCAAATACAATCCATTGTTTTACACCAAGATGAGCATTGTTGATGAAAACATGGGTTATGCGCACAATCGCAGTCCTTGCAGGCAAAAGTACGTTATGCGACGCGATATATTTGCGAAAAATATTTCTACTGATCCCTCTGAGAACAGTGAATTCACCGTTAATGAAGTCTTCAATGGAAAAGATGGGGAATATTATGGGTTGATTCCTCTTGTCCGACGATACATGGAGGAGGAAAACATGCTTAGTTCCACACTCGAAGGTTACCTTTGCTTCCTTTCCATGCGAGCTGCAGGAGAAATTCCCACAGCAGCAGAATACTTGAGAAATTTTGTTATGCAGCATCCTGACTATGGGCATGATTCTAGATTAACGGAGCGGATTGCCTATGATTTGGTGCTGCATGTACGGAAACTTGCCTCTGGGGAAGTCAAAGACGATCTCTTTCTCCCCATGAACAAATTTATGCCAAAAAGATCCCGTGAGTAATTCGGAACTGATGACCTCTTCTTTCTCTCCTTCCCACTCAAAAGCACACCAACAGTTATTATTATTTAATTAATTATTTATTTATTTACTTACGAGCGAGGAAATTCAGTGCCCCTTCTTTCGAATTAATGGGAAATTCAATTTATTTTATTTATTTTTTTTTTTTTTGTTATATCTGTTACAGGAATAGCTTAAGGAAATGAAGAAGCAAATACACAAATAAAGAATTTTAGTGGCCTTTTTTGCATTTGCATTTTTTTTTTTTTTTGCCGCGCGGGGTTGGGCGGGTGAATTCTTCACGAAATTATTTCTGCTTTGAAATTGAGCTTAATTTGTGGGTGCAAATTTTTTTTTTTGTGTGTGTGTGTGCGTGAGTGGGGGATTTTTTTATGAATCTTTTTTTTTTTTTTTTAAAAGGAAATCATCAGAAAATCAACTCTAAGGGCCAAAAAAAAAAGGAAAGCAAACGAATGAGCCGCAGGAAAAAAGAAGAGAAGCATTTGACGGTAGCCAACAGAGTGCCAATTGATGGTACCAAGATTTTATTTCTTGACTGCGACGGTGTTGTGTCCCCCTTTGGCGGGAAGATGTTTGCGCCCAAGCAAATGTCCCTATTGCGAACTATTATTGCGGAGACAGGGGCCAAAATAGTCCTGAGCACCTCGTGGCGGATGTCGGAGTTTGGGCGGGAAGAAGTGGCAAGGCAACTGGCCACGAATAATATGCCGAACTATATTTCGTGCACGCCGTATTTTCATGACAAGTCTCGGGCGGTGGAAATATTATCGTGGATTGAGACCAACAAGGAACGGTACAATATTGTAAACTTTGTCGCACTTGATGACATAAATTTACCTGCCACGGCGCCCAATCGAGCTTTTTTTGCTCGTCATGCTATTACCACAAATGCATTCACTGGTCTCACAGAGGCCGATGCCAAGGAAGCAATAAGACTCTTAGATGATAGCAATAACATTGTATGACCACAGAACTGCTGTAAAGAGGAACTCTATGGATTGCACTTTTTTGTTGATATTCATTCTATGTATATGATTAAACCGCCGTACTTGGATTGTTGTGCCTCAAAACTTTTATTTTCAGTGATATAAATTTTTGAACGAGGAGGGACACAAAGTCGGTGAACCCTTGACATTTTGACGTCAAGGCATTATCTTGTGTAATTGAGAGAATTGTTCAGCTCTTTGAAAATAATTTACGTCGGTATTTTCCTGCTTTATTGTGTAGGTACAATAACCATTTCTCCGTATGAAGAGACCTCCATGTGCGTTCAATTGTTTGTTGCTTTGTGGCATGCAGTTATTTTTAGATTTTCTAAAAGTTTTGTCTTAAAAAAAATTTTTTTTTCTTGGAATTTTTTTTTTTTTTTTTTTTTTTGCGGCATGCATGTAAGTTGTGGGAGAGCAGTCTTCACTTTGTTCGATATTGCTGTAGAGGATTATTTGGTGATTTCCCGTTTATTATTGATTTTTAAAATATTGGCTGCGTGAAAATTGCTGCAATCTGCAAAAGCCTCATTTTTCCCTTTTTTTTTTTTTTTTTTTGGTTCATTTTTTTAGGGAAGCACTTCTCCGGAACTTTCTTTATTGAGGCGCACAGTGTTGTATATGGCTGTTGAATTGGTTGTGGATGCCGCGTGCGAGCGCCTGTATGAGGTGATTACCATGGCACTGCGTAAAATGTTTTTGGATGCCAAGTGCATACATGCCAGGGAGGATCACAATATCATTCCGAGTACGGTTTTTGTAAATAATGACAGCACGACCTCTCTGCTTCTACTTCTCATTACGTTTGACGATTGGATGCTGATGGTGCGCCACAATTGTGTTTGTAATTATTTGAAGGTCGTATACGATGCATCAAATTGTCCGGTGTATGTGGTAATACTTGGACAGTTAACAGGACATAGACAGTCGCGTTTTTGGGAAGAGGTTTCTTGCCTATGTGCTGATGATTCATTTTTGTCCATTTTAGTTGGATTTGACATTGTTTCTTCTGTTGAGCAATTGGCCGAGGTTGCTGTGGCCCATGGTCTCAAGGCAATTAAACAACAAAATTTGGAAGGAGATCCAATCGTTCGGGCGGAAGGAAGACGAAAATGCGATCCGACGGACTTTCACGCTCTTTATCTTGACATGCTTTTGGAGATATCATCTGTTTCCGAACGACGGGCTTCCACCATCGCCGGAACTTTTCCATCCATGTTCCATCTTTTAGAATTTATTGATTCGGGTGCGCACAATAGGGTTCAAGCAGAGGAGTACTATGAGAAGAGAGCTACTAGTGTGCTGGATCCCTACATTGCCGAGGTACTCTCTACAGACTACAACACGACGGAAGCGCAGGAGATGATGAACGGCTTGTTTGATGCGAGTGCGGGGATTTTCTCTTAGAGCCATATATATATATATATATATATATATTGTATTATTATTTTGTTTCATGGTATTTTTCTTCTGCGTGTATCACGCATAAAACTACATCCAGCTGCCATTTCAGCAGCGGCCTTACAATCGTCCCAACTGGAGTGTAGATTTTCATCTTCTTTATTTTCTTTTTTGTCTCTATTTTTTTCTTTCTTTCTTAATTTGGTATGTACATGTAATATACATGTGCCTCTTTTCTATTTTGATGGTTAGTGGCGTCCTTCGGTAGAGTTTGAATGCGGCGATGGCCCAGCATTGCGAAGAGAATCCTACCGAGACGCAAGATGCGGACGGATCTCTCATCGATGTCATCAATTGCGTTTGAAGAATGTTTTTTGCTTCAACACGAGTTATCCAGTGGGCCAAATCTTTTTTTTCTTGGCGGTGATGGTTCTTTTTTGGCTCCTTCAAACTGTTATTATCCTCTTATCGTTGCTACGCTACATCAAAGTAAGTATTCTTCTGACACTGTGGAGTTTCTTTGGCCTTTATTGCTATTGACGTTACACACTACCGATGTTTCTCTTAGTTTATCAGAGGCACATCTTTTTAGTGGTACTTCTGTTATGGGATACCATTGTGTTCGAATTGTTGTTGATAGACTTAAAAGACTCTCTTCAACGATGTCGTTCCACGAGGATTTTACATGCATACGGTTGGTGATGTCGCTTGTGGCCTCCCCTTTATGTTTGGATGACTCCTTTTTGGTTGAAATAAGAAACTTTCATCGCCCCATTCCGGGCTATATTTTGCGGTTGATATTGTCGTTGTCTGCTACCCCCTTCATTCTTGATTATATCATGGATTGCGAGTTGAGAAAATACTCTGGAAAAGGCATTGGTCCCGGTCCTTTTGTTGAGTGCTTGAGTGGGCTCTTGTGCAATGATCATTTCTTTTCGTCTGTTCACTTCGAAGAAATGCATGCCATTGCGATGAATATCGTAAAAAACATTGGTCCATCCTTTGACTTTTTATCAATTCAATGGACTCCTTTACTGAGCAAGTTAAGTCGTGTTTATATGCGGCAATATGAAGGGGAGTCTCTTGCCATTTTGCATTTTAAACTTCTTGAAATGGTACCTGCTTTGGAAACTAAAATGCCATTGGCGTATCTTGTTAGAGTTTTAGGCAGCCTGGTCGACGTATGCGCAGAGAGGGAAGATACGCGTAGTCTGTGGCGCACAATAATTGACGTAGCTTCCCTTGCAGTACGACTTCATGGCAACTCACAGGGAGGGCTTCAATCTATATGGAAGCCATTTTTTAAAGCGGCTGTGACGTCCAAACCAACTTATTTGAATTACGAACGAGTTCTCGAAGCTTATCATGTTTGTGCATTTCAAGGGAATCCGTTAACATTGGATAGGGCGGCCTTTTCTCAGGTTGTTCGTTTTTTGGTTGGCTCTATAAACCATCTTTCCCTGGAGGAGACGTCTGCTTCCATGCGTAATTTTTATTGTTTTTTGAAGGAGCATCCAAGTGTCAATTTTTTGTGGGTCTTGGACAGTCTTCTAAGCTTATTGAGCGAAATATGGAAAATTCATGGGGAAATTGCATCCGTTATTGTACAGGAATTTATTAAAGCCCTCCAAGATGATTATTTCCCTTCCATGCGTTTGAGTGGGGTGCAACTTTGTGATAATCCACAAATCCGTCCTTTGCTAGAAAAGTTTTGCGTTGTAAATAAGACGGAGTTTTGGTGGGAATGCGGTTGTGGAACGCAAATTCCGGCTTGTGCAAAAAAGTGTTTAATGTGCTTGCGAAAACGCAATGCGGCTTGGACCTGTGTTACATGTGGGGCGGAGTACAGAGGTACAGATGTAGAAAAGAGTTGTATGTGCGGTTCAGAAAATCCACGACGACTCAAAGCAGCTAGCATGGGTCTTGAATTGTGTATGAATTGTGGTGATGTAGTATTATCTTCTAGTGGTTGCATCAAATGTGGGAATACATATTGTGAGGAAATTGCAACAAGGGAGTGCTCTTTTTGTGGAAAATCATACAGTCGACGAGCAGTCTGTTGTCCGTTATGCTATGCGGCGAATGAAGACAAGAAACCCCTTTTATGGCGTTGTGATGAATGTGAAGAGTATAATCACTGGACATGGTCCAAATGCCAACGGTGTCCTGGAAGACGAAGAGTTGGCTGCATTGTTACACCACTGGAGCCGTGGGTATGTGGATGTCGTAGGCGAAATCATCCTTGCATCACTGGCTGTGAAACATGTTCCCGTGCCATTTATGGTGCATATACGTGCAATTTCTGCAAATCTGTCTCAAGTAAACATTCAGTTTTCTATTTGACTCTACAATCCATAAAGATACGTGTGATTGCGTGTCAACATTGTGGTCATATTCACCCACGGGATCAAAATGTTCTTTGCTCTCCATACCTTCAACGCCAATGTCATCAGTGCGGAAAAAAATACCTTCGATCGAATCTGCCTTTGGATAGCCACTGTGAGTTTTGTAATGCATTTCTTCGTTACAATGAACTGAATCCTTTTAAGTGTAATTCTTGTGAATCTAAAAGCATACAGACCGGCTTTCACTGTGTCTCCTGTTTGACCCCACGATCAGACTTACAGTTTGATGATGTTTACGTCTGGAAGTGCAGTCAAGAAATCGTGTCTCAGACAGCGCTTGTAAGTTCCCATGTCTGCGGCCATTGGAATTATAGTTGGCTGAGTAAGTGTCGTTTTTGTGGTGGGGGGCGTGCGCAAAGTGTGTATGAGAGCAGAGTACGGTGTTCTTCGTGGGTATGCACTGAATGTCTTCATCAGAATTTACCCACAGATGTTTTTTTCTGTTCACGATGTAACACAGGGCTTCGGTTGATAGAGAACTGTTTCATTTGCGGTATCCCTCACCTAAATTTGACATGTGCCCCAAATATTTTGGATGATACATTATGAGGAAAAATACCTCACAATGTTATATATATGTATATATATATATAATCCGTGTTTCCTTTATTTTCTATAATTCATGGTTCTTAATTATTCGATTTTGGCGTTCTTTTTTTGTTTGTTTGTTTGATGAGGTTTACGTATGTTAAAATTTTTATTTTTTTTTGATATTTGATTGCATTTCCTTGTATTTTTGCTTGCCGAAAGTGACTATATATATATATATATATAATATAATATATATATAGTCTTGTATAGGCTTATATATATAATTATATATATATATATATATATAATATCAAACAAGACCATGCAACCATTTGGTCAGCCACAGATTGTGCAGAATCGTGGGTATGGCGGCTACAATGCTTATAGCCATTCGGGCTATCCTTCCCAACAATTACATGCTCCTGCCCAGTACCATGCGCAAAGTGGTTATTATTCTCAGTATCCACAAGGAACGTATAACCCAACACTTTTTCAGAATTTCCAAGGCACCGTTTCAGGTCAAGTAAATCGTGGAAGATCCGTCTACGCTGGGGGGCGTGGAGGTGGGGGCTATGGACGTGGTGCTTACACTATGGTCATGGGGGGTGACTACGGCCGAGGTGCGTTTGGAGTTCGCTCTCACCGAAAGAAGCCCTTTGTTGGTGGCTCATTGGAAACACAGCGTGAGTGGGAAAGACAAACGGTCTGCTGTTTTTTTCTGCAAGGTAACTGTAAGTTTGTTGGTTCTTGTCGTTTTCTTCATGAAGACGATAGTAAACGTCCCTGCCAATTTGGAGCTCAGTGCCGAGTAGGACATGCACCGCGGGCAAAGAAGAGTAATGGCAATGCGGATGATGAAAACTCACCTTCTCACTTGGACGATTTTCAGCAATCAGCCGAGCAACAAGAACACACTGCTGCGGAACCCGCACAATAAACGGTTACTAGGTAATAAAAATTAACGTAGACACTGAACTTAGAGCAACAAAAAAAAAAAAAAAGAAGAGGACAGTGATGACACACACAAAGGTTTTTTCTAAATAATTATTGAGGGGAAAAACAAGTGTTTCTGTGTGTCCTACGTTAACTTTCGTTTTTTTTTTTTCTTTTTTTGTGTAAAATGCGAAAACAAAAAAAAAGTAACAATGAAAGCACATAAAAAATAATATACATGTATATAGATGCATAAATTCATATATATATATATATATTTGGATTGTCATATTTTTCTTCCTTTTTTTTTGCTGTACATGCGTCTCAGTGTTTGCTTTAGTACGTCCATAAACGGGCAGTTTGAGTCGCGGGTCGTTTTTTTTTTTGATTTCATTTCGTGTTAGGCGCTAACGCGGAAACATTCGTCAAGCACCCACTCTCCACAGCATGGTGCCTGGTATTTTGGAGTCATCTCAGATGTAACGCCGGCGCCACTGCCGTGTTGCTCATGGGAAGTAAGATGGAACGCGGGACAGGGAGAGATTTTGCGCTGCACATGTCTCTGTTGCATTTGTTGAGGAGGTTTCAATGTAGAAGGAGAGGGATGGACACTGCACGATTCCGTGGCTTGGAGGAGTTATTGCCCCCTTTTTAGATATATTTTTGTTGGTATGATCACTGGCCCCACACGTGTCTGCTCCGATTGCTTCCCCTGAGTGAAGCTGCGCCATGGCCATTATTATTATTATTTTTTGGGTTGTTTGCGGGAGGAAAAACACATTGCGAGTGACGAAACCACACGTCATGTATGCGGCGTCCAGGGAGGTACGTATTTGAGGTGGAGTGCACATATGTGGATGTCATGTGAGACGAAGCGGGGGTTGACTGCCCAACCGTCACTCCTTTTCTGGAGGGTGTGTTCTTATTTTTTTTTTGCCCTTTTGTATCGGGGCACGACGGGATTGGACAACACCGTCCCACGAAATGTCTTGCGCACATACACACTCTGATGCCACCTATCGTCTCCGAAGTCGGGAGTAAAACCCAAATCTCTGCTGCTTTTTGCATCGGCGCAATTATTTATTAACTGACGCCATTCTGTCCGGCGTGTCACTTTGATTGGATTGTGTGGAATTTCTCGCCAACGCCATCGGAGAAAGCAGGCCGACTTTTTCACGTATTTAAATACCATCTTGCGCGCATGTATTTTTTGCACATGTTCTGTTGGGCACTCAGACAACGAGGAACCCGGAAATATGCGTGCGTGGAATTCTTCCTGCCATGTGAACTGCGGGCAACACCGCGGGCTGCCACTTTGACTCCGCAGAGTTGTCGTGTCTCTTCGCAGGGCTGGCAGGGAAATTCCATGCAGCCAGCTACTGCTGGTGTGTCCCCAAATGTTGTCACTCCATGCGAATAATGTGCTTCAGCGAGTGAGGGGGATGGTTGGGTTTGTGTGCACTCTGATTCTGTTTGCTACTTTGTGTGGGCACGCAACGCTTGAGTGGTGGGAAAATGGAGCGGGGCGATGCATGGCCGCGTCCCGCCCATCGTTCAGTGCACGGTGGTGTGGTGTACATTGTGGTGTTGACTCTGCGATGTGACCGCGGTCTTCTGTGCGGCAATGGTGGTGGGTGGAGGAGAGTGTTGGCCCGCGGCGGGACGGTGGGATCGTGTCTCCTTTTCTCTTTGTTTCTGTGAAGGTGTGCACTTATTTTTTGTGTCGGTGATGGGGCAAACAGGCCGACAACGTGAATAAAACAAAATGAAAAAGGACGACATAATGTGGCGGTGTTGTGGTTGGTTGCACGCCTCGCGTTTCAGTGTGGCTGCATGGCGCACCGACCGCCCTGCCGTGCGAGTGCCACGCCCAACGCCATTGGGACTGCGGGACGAGACAGCCGCGAGTGTCCTTTGGAGCCAGCGACACCTGCTGGCCACAGTTGGGCGGTGCGAGTGGGATGCTTCATCGCACGGGTGCTGTGATGGCGCGTTGCAGCGGCTCTTGTGATGGTTCCGACGCTGCAGCTCGACATGTGGTGGGGAGTAAAGTGTGGCCGCAGTGGACCATGAGCAGCACCAACATGAGGCTGAGTGATTTCCTTTGGAATTATGTTGGCGGCAGGTCGGCTGTTGATGAAAGACTACAATGTGACGATGGAGTTGTTTGTTCAGGAGCCGGATGATTACGTACAAGACCAGCGGCCTCTTGAAGAAATTCTTAACTTAACTGCGTACCAAGCTCTGGAGGCCATTACTAGGCCTCTTCACGAGGATGTGCTCTCTCTCGGGCAACGTAGGGACTATGAAAGAAATGGATGCGATCACTCCTCTTGCAAGGGGAAAACCAAACGGAGTACTCACGCAGGTACTGACAGAAGCGAGGCGGGAGGCAGAGGAAAGGCTAAGAGGAACGCAAGAAATGAAATTTACCATTTCCACTAATATCGAAGAGGTACTGTTTAAGGGAAGAGTTCGCGTCAATGAAATGAGGCTGAACGACTTTCTTACGAGGGAACTGGACGGCAGGGGCGTTGCGGACACCAATCGGGATGTTTTGCTGGAGGAGTTTTTCAAGGACTCCACGAAGTATATCCGTGATAAAGGAGCGTTGAACGAAATGCAGGCATCCCTGGCTCAGCCGGCCACCTCAACGTGGTGCCAGGGTCTAGTACTCTTTGCTAGAGAGGAAGCTAAGCGCCTGCTGCCCATCCGCTGCCCGCGGAGAGGCAGGAGGCGCCGCACAAACGGGTCGGAAGGGCACCAGATGGAGCCATTTACATGGCTGCCCGCGGAGCGGTATTTCTATCCGCTGCTGAATTCCATCGGCGCTTATCAGCGCTATACATACCGTTTGCGTGCCGTATGTGACGCGCAACGACAAAAGCTACTGCTAAGCGGAGACATTGAGCAGAACCCAGGCCCCATAGCAGTACTCCAGATGAACGTTTCTTGCCTCACGCCGTCAAAACTCGCAACATTAATGGCGCAAGGAGCAGACATAATAGCCATTCAGGAGACATGGAAGTCGTCAGAGCAGATCGCCAGCATGCACACTGGAGATTATGTGCTCTATGCACAGTCGCGCATCGGCAAGGGAGGCGGTGTGGCGGTGCTGGTGCGGAAAACTCTCCGCTCCAAGCGTATACCTCTCACCATCCCCCAGCATGACACCAGCCTTGAAGTGGTGGTGGTCCAGGTTGCTCTGGACCAGAACCGTGATCTTATTGTAGCGAGTGCCTATATGAGACCACCACCGCAAGTAACGCAATCCTTCAGGCGGTTAGTAAACTGCCTTCCAGCCTCGACGCCGCTCCTGCTGTGCGGGGATTTCAACATGCATCACCCACAGTGGGAGCCATTCTTGGAGACTTCTCCAAGCGAGGTTGCTGCAGAATTTTTAGAACTGTGCACGGATGCGGGACTCACCTTGGTTAACACCCCTGGTGAGATCACGTATGCCCGTGGCACAAGAGAACGATCCTGTATCGATCTGACATGGTCAAAGCATTTGACTGTGTCGGATTGGTCAGCCTCAGTGTCGCCGCTTAGTGATCATTATATGCTGACATTTACGCTGCATCAGGCATTTAAGGATACCATACCTTCGGCACCTAAGTTTTTCTACAGTTGGGGGAAGTGCAAGTGGGATTTATTCATCAAGGACTTCGACGCACAACTTCCGGCATATGACTATAAAAAGCAGTCCACCGGCATTAAGGCTTTCACGAGAGCGCTTATAACTTCGTATCGACGGCATTGCCCCCGCGGCATGCACAAGGACGGTCCCAGGCTTTGGGACGACACTCTCATGGAGGCAGAGCGGATGGCTACCGACAGCAAGGCCCGCTATCTACAGTTACCGACGCCCGACCGTGAGGCAGAAATGCAACGGACAAGGAGTCAATTCTTCCTCCTGCTCCGAGAGCGCTTGCGCAACACGTATCTACGTCGCATCAGCAAGTTAAATCCAGGCGAGCCACTCGCATGGAAATACATTTCCGGACGAAAAAAGGCATCACTTCCATCTCCCACATCAATGTTATTAGGAGATGGTCAACACACTTATAAAACAGCAAGGAGAGCAGCGAATGCTCTCAATCGCATCTTTCTTCCATTTCACCCCTCTCACAAGGCAGTTAGGTTTTCCAAAGGCATCAACAGACAGAGTGCATCCTTGAACATTAATGCTTCCTTTCTTTTTGGGCAGCAGAACAACAGCGAGTCTGCTGCCTCATTTACTTCATTTTCTTCTACTTCTTCTAGCTCCGAGCCGCAGAACAACAACAAGTCTGCCGCTACTTCTAGCTTAGTTTCTTCCACCTCTCTTATCTCTTGTATTTCTGAGCCGCAGAACAACAACGAGTCTGCCGCTACATTTACTTCAGGTTCTTCACTCTCATCTAGTTCTGAGCCACAGGATAAAAACGAAGCTGCCACCACATCTGGTTTAGTTGCTCATCTTCACTCCCCTCTTGATGCACCTTTTAATCGTACGGAACTGCTTGCTGCGCTACGTAATACGCCGTATGGCAAGGCCCCCGGACCGGATGAAGTCTACAGTGAGGCACTGCGACATATTTCGTCAAAGGGCCTCCGATTCCTTCTTCGTTGCATTAACCACAGTTGGACGACCGGTGCGATTCCGGTTGAGTGGAGACGCGCTACCATCGTTCCACTCTTAAAACCCGGTAAGTCGCCGGAACTGCTTGAGTCATATCGACCCATCAGCCTTACCTCCATTGTGAGTAAGGTTGCTGGGAAAATGGTACTTAAGAGATTGCTTTGGGTGTGGACGCCGCACCCCCACCAGTATGCATATCGTAGCATGCGTACTACGACGATGCAGCTGGCACACCTGATACACGAAGTGGAGCATAATAGAAATCACTATTTCCAAGTGAGCCTTCCCAAGAAAAGCGGTATTGGCAATCAACTCCACTACAGACCCCATCGGACCCTGCTGGTGCTGGTTGATTTCAGCAAGGCTTTTGACTCCATAGATCATCGAGTCCTCATTCGCTTGCTGGCTAATATTCCGGGGGTGAATTGTAGAAGGTGGCTTAGAAACTTTCTATGTGGTCGCTACGCGAAGACACGAGTTGGCCACAGACACAGCGATCGGCGTCCCATGCTGCGAGGAGTTCCTCAGTGGTCCGTGCTGGGACCGTATTTGTTCTCCCTTTACGTACACCCACTTCTCAATCTGCTGAACAGCTTTGCGGGTGTCACAGCAGACATGTATGCGGACGACCTCTCTATTATTGTTAAGGGGCAGTCCCGGGAAGACGCCATTCCCACTGCCAACATGGTTCTTCAAAAAGCTTCATGCGTGGAGTCAGGAAAATGGCCTGGCCATCAACCCGTCAAAGTGTGAAGCTGCTTGGTTCACACTATCCACGCACACGGAGTCAGATTATGATCGTGAAGGAAGGTGGCCCCTGGTAGTGGCTGGATGTCAAATCCCAGTCATGACCATGGGGGCATCGCGAAATACGAAGCTTCTCGGCATGGATCTCGATCCACGACTGACGCTAAATGTGGCGGCCACCAAGAAATGCGCTGCCACTTCGCAACGGATATCGCAGCTACGCTGCATAGCGCACAAAGAGGCGGGACCATCTCCACATGACCTACGCACGTTCGTCATTGGATACGGTGCTTCCAAATTACGCTATGGCAGCGAGCTCATATGGGCAGTAGCGACGGATTCAGCGAAGAATGAGACGCAGAAGACGTACGCAACTCTAGCACGCATTGTCAGCGGAGTTCCGAGCACTGTCGACCCGGAATCCGCACTACTGGAGGCTAATATGCCGCCGCTCCACGTCCTTTGCCTGCGCGCGCGGCTCTCAATATTTGAGAACACACGCGCATGTCAGATGGACTGGATGCGGAGACCCCCGCCTGAGCCACCACCTCGCGCTGGTTTCCGCATCTCGCCATTATCTCGGGACGAGCTATATGCCTTCGTAGACGCATACACAAAGGACTATGGCATCACCGAGAGCTCGCCACGCGAAGAGCGGTTCTTTCGCAGCTCCATTCCTCCCTGGTTTGCGGCCTCCGCTCGCCGGGCCACCATCGGTGTGGAACTTCCGATAGACCACTCAATAACTGACGAGGAAGAGCTGATACAGGAAAAGCACAGGGTCAGCGAAGAGGCTCTGGCGCTGCACAGCCATCGTTCGTGGATACTTGCGACCGATGGCGGTGTCGACGTTCCCAAGTCAGCAGGGGTTGGAATACTGCTTTCATCCCTCAACTCATTGGAGATAATAGAAAAGGCCAGCATAAACTGCGGTGCACGCCCATGCAGCTACAGGACGGAATCCCGTGCGCTGCTTCTAGCCCTAGAGAAGCTGATGATCCCTCTTATCCGCCACAGGCGTAAAACCCTGCTTGTGGTTACGGACAGTCAGTCTCTTCTAGCGGCTCTAAACAAGGGCCCGCTCAGTCAGACAGACTGGACGGAGGATCAGATCTGGCAGCGTCTCTTGACACTGACGCGTGCTGGCTGGTCCGTGCACCTGCAGTTTTGTTACGGACATTGTGGAGTACATGTTAACGAGCTTGCAGATCAGTATGCGACGCAGACTATGGAAAGTGGACAATACACGGAGCAAGGAATCGCACCTTTATGGCATACGGATCTGCTGACATGTTTTACTACCCAGCTCACCAACAAGTGGCGTAGCACCATTCGTCAAGACACTCATCGCCACTTGCTTTGCGGCACAAGGCCATCAGATCTCAGCGGTAAGGACCTGATCACTCAGGAAGTTCTACACCGTCAGGAACTGGTTCACCTCGCAAGGGCAAGGTGCGGGGAATCTGAGCTCTGGGGCCGAAGATACTGGGCCGTGAGAGATTGCACGAACCAATGCCGATTCCGCAACATCTCACCGGAACAGTCTGCATATATGTGCTCTAACAACGATCCAAGCGCACCGGGGACGGACACTGTTCCCCCGTCGGCGAGGGAGGAAGACGTCTCTCCAGTAAGGAGACGGACCCTCACACGCCGTCGGAAGGAGAAATGTCCGCACTGTGATTCCACATTGACGGGATTCTCGGGTCTCGTCAGTCACTGCCGGTCATTTCATCCGGAACATCCTCCACCGCTTCCCGAGCTCAAATGTGATTTCTGTGACATGGTTTTCCCCACACGGAGAAGCACCGCACAGCACAGAAGTCGCTGCGCACACAACCCAGACGCCACACGGCATCGAAACAGCAGTGCCAGGAGGTGATCTCTGCTGCCGCAGGATCAGCCAGCTTCCACAAGCACGCCAATTGGCCCGCAGGAAACCTTGCACCATCTGCTTCTAGAATGTCCAGGCACCTTGGCTGTGCGTCAACGGCTGGGCATTGAACAGGACCTTCGCCTCGGAAAGTTCTCTCAATGGCAGTTGCTTCATAGCAGGAAACTTTTGTCGTTGCTCGACCACCTCTTCGGCACTCAGATGGCACTGTATAGCTAGACGCGCTGGTAAGAGTAGAAAAAAAAAAAAAAAAAAAAAATGCAGGCATCAGGTCATTATTTGAGTATGAAGCGAGCTGTAAAGGGTGAAGTGATCTTCGATGAGGATATACGCAGGCTTTGCGATAAGGGTGTCAACAATCTACCGGGGTGGTCATTAGCTGCTGCGGAGTTAAAAGCAACTGTTCATAACTCCACCAAACATTTCTTGGATGCGGCTGCCGAGGAGGCGAGGAAACCAACGACGACGAGCGCACCGGAGAAACTGGAGGGATGCTACGAGTCTGTGCACAATGCGAGGTGGAGCCATGCGGTGGAACTTCCGGACTGCGTGGAGCGAAATAAAACGGGGACTGGAATGGGGGTGCATGAGGGGAAGCCAGAACAGTCATGATCGTATAGGAAAGCTGACGACGCTATCGAAAAAAACGACGCTGTGCAGCAATTCGGTGCGGCACCTCCCGTGTTGATGGTGCTTGCCTCGGACAAGGGATGGCCGTACTCGTGGAATACGATACAGGATCCTCCTAAGGACGTTTTTGTAAACTGTGCGGTGGAGAGAGTGTGGCGGATCGTCCTTGACGATGTAACCGCGTGGTCCAGCCCTCACGGTGGGACCGACTTTACGCCCAAGCAGCGTGTGTTGATTGGGACGCCCGGGATCGGGAAATCGATGGCTGCCGGCTCGTACCTCCTCTACCAGCCGCTGCACTGCGATGCCAAGAAACTACAAGTGGTTGTTCACTGTTTTGGTGGAGGAGATGCGTACGTGCCTGACAAGACCACCAGAGCGGTGACAAGATACAGCGATGAGGACATGTGCGTCTCGGAGTTGAGAAGTTTGAGGGGGCATGGGAGGAATGTGTATATTATCTACGATGTGGCAAAGAAAGGAACACCGCCCGACACAAATTTTGCGCCCTATGATGGATGGGGCATGATTGTGGTGTCATCCCCAAAGGTAACCAACCATGATGAGTGGGAGAAGCAATTAGGAGCCAGTCGAATCATCATGAATTGCCCCGACGAGATGGATGTGAAGGCGATGTGCGCTTGGATGAAGCGCGATGGGACTGCGGAGAAACAAGCGGAATAATGGAAGATGGTCAAAGAACGCATGGAGAATGTGGGGCCGATTCCACGTCACATCTTTGATGAGAAAATTATATTGATCGCTTGGGTGCCGTTAATGGTGCCTTGCTAGCAATCAAAGATACTGATGTTGAGGAGTACTTTTCCATGGGAGAAGAGAAAAAATGGTATTCCGAGGATCCGTGTCACAAACTTGTGAGGATCGTCCGGGAAAGAACAGAAGAAGGTGCTGAGGTATTTCTCAACGCATCGATATGTGCTGATATCGAGTTTCGAATTGCGGACCGTTTGGAAAAGGAAATGGCTACGAAGGATCTTTTGTTGCTAATATTGGGATCGCGTGGTGCTCTTGTTTCCCGAGCTCTGGAACAATTTGGTTTGCGCGCCTTCATGTATGGGGAGCTTGTCAGTGCATTATTAAATGGACTCAATGAGCTGAGGTCACCAAAACGTAAAGAAGCACAGGATTCAGTGCTGAAGTTAAACCATCACGGGCACCCCACTCGCACCGTTGGATTAGGGAAACTGGAAGGCGGTGTCACGAGGACTGCGATGGAGTACGGGGTGCTGTACCTACCGGCGGTTGAAAACTTTCCGCTGGTGGACGGCTTTTTCTTTGTTGATTCGCCGCGGAAGACGCTGGTTGGGCTGCAGATGGCGACGGCGAGTGAGCACCACACCACCGCCAGCACCGTGAAGCAGTTCACTGAGCGCCTATCGGCATATTTTGAAGGATGGGACGAATTATCCCGAGACATGTCGTGGGAGATGATTTATATACAACACGCATTGAGCAAAGAAATATCAAAATGGCGGAGATGTGATCCCGTCAATACCGAAAATTTGAGCGACGCTGAAAACGAGATTGTGGCGTTTTGGGACGGAAAAGGTACACCGATACCAGGTTATTTTAAAGGGTAAATTTTGTAAATAAAATCCGAGAAATGAGAACACAACAATCTTGGGGGAAAAGGGATAGGGAAGAAAGTTGGGAAAATAATTGGGGAACAAAGTGCATTTCGTTCTGGTGAAATATATTGGGAAGTATTTAAACGATTTTTATATGTGTGTGCCTACGAGGTCTAGACAGTGAATGCCTTTCTTTTCAGAGAACCGTTGTGATCGGCAGTGCCACACTCACCACACCCTCTTTTCATTTTATTTTATTTTTTTCCACCAGAGGCCATCGTCGCTGGAGGCTGTTGCGCACTACAGGGGCCGCATAATTTCTTTTTATTTTCATGGGATTTTGTGAGAAGAATGCTTGAGAGGATGGCTGGCTGCCCAAATAAATTCATATCTCGCACAAACGAAGATATCTCTTCACATTTTTTTTCTCTTCTATCGCACTGTCTTTTGGGAGACCGCGATTGAGGGAGTCAGGGAGCAGACAGCTGCCAGACGAAATTATTATTATTTTTTATTTTTATTTTTGCCTTCCCACCCACCCACTTTGTGATCCTCACCTTGTGGCTGGAGGAGCCCAAAGGCCTGCCGCTTCGCGGGGGATAAGTGTTTTTATTTGTAACTGCGCGCCGCAGTCCACGGCGGTGATTGACGGAATGTGTATATATTTTTGGGAAAACATTACGGCGAACTCATTGCCTCTCCATTTGCCGCTTTTTTTCCTTTTTTCTTTTTGGGTAATTACAGGATCCGGCCAGCGGCCCGGAAGATTATTAAGTGTTGTTTCCCTCTCGGTCTCTCCCTTTTCTTTCTGCCTGTCTTTGACCCTCCTGTCTGTGCACGCAACAAACACACAGCGCAGCATTCAATGTGATATTCTTCCAATGGAGGCGAAGGCCGTTTCTGCTCTCACCAAACCACGACGCCGTCCTCGCAGCTCCCCGCGACAATGCGGGTGGACGGCACCACGGTGCGGTTGAATTGCCCCCAGCCCCTGAGGGATGCCGGATTCGCGGTTGCTGAGGCCTTGTTTGACGTCGATGTGGCGTTGGACGTGCCGGACGCAAGCACACTCTTCCGAAAATTGTGTGCCACTACCGCCTCCAACTTTACTCAGGAACGCAAGAACATGGTGGCCTTCAGCTACGGCATGCGTTCGTCACCAAAGCGACAGCTCCTGTACGGCTCTGCAGCTGGAGAAGGATATGCCGCTTGAGTCATCACTGAATTTATTCGGCTGGGCGCCAAAAAGGACACTTTTGCCCTCTCATGCCACGTCATTGGGTAAATAGAGCACCGCGCAGACCTTCTTGACGCCGACAACGAGCTCGGAGTTATTGTGGGCTCCCTAAAGGAGGGACCACATGTGCGAATGGCGGCGCGAATTCGTGTCTCATTGGCCGGCGACGTTCGAGCGGCGATGGACACTATCGTCAAAAACTATGAGAAGTAGCTTTTCCCCGTGCTGTGTGAAAGGCAGCCAATGCCTGAGCTGGAGGCAATGCCTTTTTATTTGCCCGACACCGTCGTCCTTCAGCTTTACCGCGATGTTGGTGAGGCGGAGTTTGCAGATTATATGGATGCAAACTCCCTGACATTTGTCGCCTTGGGAGATGCCGAACGGCCCGCTTTGTGTGGCATTGATGCCACCGCGCAGCTACACCACGAAGGGGCCCAACAAGCACTTGTGTCGGCAGCAGGAATTGTCTCCAGCATTCGCCGCCGTCGTCTGCGTGTTCCCTTCGGCATGTCAGAACCCAGTCAGTTGTTGCGCCGAGCGTACAACGCGGAAAAAGGCAACCGCAACAATAGCCTCACTGGTTCTACCGAGACGGCTTTATTGGCTCACGCCTTTTCGGATGCCGTGTGGGCGGAGGAATCGTTCCATTGTCTCTCCACGACTCGTCGTGTTGGTAATATTCTTGTCTCGACCGGAATCGGATCCACCACAAGGGATCTTGCCGTTGACAAGTGGCGTCCTGATCAGGACATTATGGAGTTGCGGGATGAACTCATGATTGTCCGGGCCGTGTACGACCACAGGCATTGTGGCCATGAATCCAACAGGCCATTTCAGAGATGGAGGAGGAAGGGATGAAGCGCGTCAACGCCATTGAGAGCAACCGTGAGGAGGCGCGGGAACGGCAGCTGAGTGTGTTTTGCGGGCGCGCCAAGCATGAGGCGGAGAAGATGGCCAAAGAGCTTGAGCGGAGAGGTGGGGCCACGTTGGATGAAATTGGGAGGACTCTGGAGGCGAAAAAGCGGGAGAGCAGTGCTCTGCAGGCCGACCGCGAAAACCGCATTTGGGAGTACGAGCATACGGTGGAGAAGACCCGAACGAGGAAAGAGGACGAGGAGAGTGCCTCTGTGAGGTTGCGGCAGGCGATGCAGCAGCCGGAGCAAGGACTCAGCCTACGGCAGAGCGCCATTGAGACAAGGGAGCAGCAGCTCGAGATGGTTCAACTTGACGGGGCGAGGGGGCGAGAGGCCATCATGCGGGAGCGGCATTCTATTGAGGCGGTGCGAAGGACCGTCCGGGAGGAGCGGTGTCGCCAGCGGAGGCAGTGGATCCATCAGACTAAGGAAATGAATATGAAATTCCTGGAAGAGGTGCGTCCCTTGGCCGAGGAGCGGAAGAAGCGCGAGCAGGCGAAAGCCAAGGAGGACGCCACCGAGAGGGCTCTTGCTGCCGACACCAAAACGATCGAGGAGTATTTGCCGAAGCTCATTTCCCTTGAAGACATTCCTGTCAATCCGGAGGAGACGGAAATCATTCGACGCCAGTTTGACGAGGTCTTCACGCAAGAGGAACAGACATACTTGGCCAGCGCCGAAGAGGAACAGGCCCGCAAGGAGAGGCTGGGACGAGGACTCGAGGTGTATCGACAGCGTATGCTTGATGAATACGTGGCAAAGAAAAATGGAAAACTGCATGACGCCGAGGCAACGGAGCGCCACCTCAGTTCTGTTGTGGATCAGGTGCTGAATTACTTACGCAACGGGGTCTGCGTGACAAAGATACCGAGCAAGGGCAATGCTCGCAGACGCCTATATTTTCTCTTGGAGGACTGCAAACGTATTCATTCCTGTGATCTGGACCATCAGGGATTCCCGTTAAATCGCAAACGGCCTCCAGTCACCATGTGGATAAGTGACATCAAAAAAGTTCTCATCGGCCTGCCCACAACCTCATTTGTGAACTACAGCGGCGAGGCACAGCTGGCAAAGACACGCCAGGAGGCAGCTTTTGACAATGGGACGCACCGCCATGATCCCACGCAAAACATCACTTTGTTCAGCCTTGGAACAAACAACCACCGCGCATTCGCACTTTTGCTTCGCGGTGGGAAATCACTGGAGGTGGTTTTTGAGACTGACAGCGACTGCGAGGCCTGGCTTGTTGCTCTCAAGCGTCCACTGCATTTGAGGACTCCTGCGGAAAGGCTTCCTGAGGAACGACGGGGTACGTGAAGAGACGCACGTACGCAGCCGAGCGATAGTGACGTGGAAATGCGGTGGGGTGGCCCAACTGACACCCGTCCAGCACAACGTGGCGCAGCGTCACCTCGCTCGCGCCAGCAGGCACAACGAACACCGACCGCACCGTCACGCCCTCGCGGAAAAACACACTCGACACAGTGCCCACAGCGGGCGGCAGTGCAGGAGCACCCACAGGCACGCACGCCTCGCCGTACCCGCCGCTGCCGCACACGCACACGCACACACCGTTCTCCATCCTTGCAGACGCCGTCCCGGGCGCGTAGCAGTGCGTGTCCCTGTCGCAGGCGTCGCACCCAACAACGTCGATGCGCCCAGCGTCGCCAAAACCAGCCGCTGCGTACTCCTCCGCCGTCGACAGGACACGTCCACCAGCGTCGTTGCACGCCACCCTCACATGCACCCCAGCCGCAAGCGACAGGCTCAGCAACAGCATCCGCGGCAGCAGCGCTCGGTTGCGCACAAAGCTCAGCGTGCTCCCAGCAGCGGTCACGGCGCCAGCGGCGTAGAGCATCTCCCTCGAGACGCCGTCGTGCACGTTGCCCTTCGCCAGCAGCATCGACCCGCCATCCAGGCTCACCGTCGAATGAACGCCACCGCGTAGTCCCCCGTCGACAAGA
>NW_001849361.1:48870-54616 GCF_000209065.1 Trypanosoma cruzi
CGCCACAGCTGAGCCCGACACGCTCACAGCCTCACGCACAGACACCGCGTGCTTGCACAGCAGGAAGTCGCTGTCAACAAACGCCACCACGGAGCCGCCGCTGGCCGCAACACCGTCCTCCACCGACACGCACAGCCCCAGCGCCGTCTGCACCAACAGCCCGTCCAAGTACAGAGCACCGCGCGAAGACAGCGCCACGCCGCCAAAAAACAACACGCCAACAGCGTCGCGGAACACAGCCGCCACATGCGTGCGCGCAATGGTCAGCACACTCCCCGTCAGATTCACGCTGTGCACCACGAGGCACGCGGACGCGTCGCCAAGGCCGTAGGCGCCGCGGTACGCAACGCGCTTCTCAGCGATCAGCACCGAGTCCACCACAGTGACGCGCGAGCCCGGCGGAAATCGGTTCGCCACCAGCACGCCGCCGCCAGAACGCGACTCAAGCCCGATAATCAACACATCGGCGCGCTCGCCAGCAGGCGGGTCGGACCGCCACCCAACAACGTACAGGCTCGCTCCGTCCACAAAAGTGCAGTTCGCCAGCGTCACGTTGCGCACGCTCCCTGACATCGACTCCACGTCCACCACGACGTCCGCCGCAAAGGTCACGCCAACGTAGCACGCCACCGACGTCCCGAAACTGATGTTCAGCTCCACATTCACATGCAAATCCCGCACGCACAAGTCGGCGCCGTCGGTGCTCGGTGGCTCGGGGACAGCAACGGGCAGGCACGCATCGCCGTGGCCGCCCTCTGCGCACGTGCAGGCGCAGCCATCACTCGACACCGTCGTCGTGTACGCAGGGAAGCACGACGCTGCGAGGGCGCATGGTTCACTGCAGCTCAAAATGGTGACATCGTACACGGACGGGATGCTGTATTCCACACCCTCCTCGCCGTTCACGGTGTTGCACGCGGCCACAATCGCTCCGTTCTGGAGATCGCGAGATGCCGTGGGTACCTGCAGTATTATTGGCGTGAACGTGCTGGACATGAATCGGTTGCCAGACACAGACACCGTGGAGTCGCGGAGATTCACCGTGGGGTCAAAAACAGTAAGGGCTTCTGATGGTGATTCACGGCAGAGGTTGCCGCTCACCTGCAGCCAGGAGTTGTAGTAGATGCAGGAAGAGTAGCCTGGGAAAAGCACAACCGAGCTTCTCTGCATGTCGTTGCCCTGAAACACAACCGCTGACCGAGACTCCACACGTAATGCCAAAGTTAGTAATAAAAAGTACCGCACCGGCCTCGTCACAAGATTGCCTCGGATCACCACGGCAGAGTTGTTCAGTACACTCAGCGACGAAGACTGCCTAGACCCTTCAAGATTTATCAGCGTACTGTCACCGCCAGCCATATGAAACGTGTTGCCCACCACCGCAAACACGGAGTGCCACGACACCCTCAGCGCAGATCGGACAAAGTAAATGGCGATTGACGATGCCGTCACGCTCTGGAACACATTGCCACTCAGCACCACCGCGGAGTCATTGCTGATCGCCAGCCCATTCATCACAACGCACGACGGGCTGTCAAGGCCCAAACCCGACCGAGGGATCAGCCTCGTGACCGTGAAGCGGTTCCCGCTTATCGTGATGTTCGTGTGCGGTGGAAACACACCCTCCGGGCTGAGCAGCGCCCCACTAAATGTGTTGCCGGTGACGGCGATGTTCAGCGACCCCACAGCGGCGTACGCGTTGCCCAACAGCAACAGCACGGCGCCGTCCCTCCACGTGCATCCATCGAACGTGACATTCGCCACGTCGCCCGTCATCGCCCCAACCAGCACCGTCAGACTCATGCCGCCCCCGCTGAACGTCACGTTGCGGTAGCACAGCCACGACAGCCCGCCGCCCACAGCCTGCGCAACCTCGGGGTACACCATGTCGCTGATGCACTCACCAAGCGGCGGTGGCGGCGGCAGCGGCAGCGGCAGCGGTGGCGGTGTGGGCGGCACAGGCGCCGGGACGCACACATCGCCGTGCCCTCCAGCAGCGCACTGGCACTTGCAGTCAATGACCGCCGTCGTCAGCGGAGCAAAACAGTCGCCCTCCTTCGTGCACTGCCCGCAAGCAGCAGCCGTCGTCACGTTATTGATTCCGTGGAGCTCCAGCTCTGCCGCCGTCGTCACCTCACGTCCCGCGACCGTCAGACACCCAGCAACGAAACGGTAGCCGGCGTCAGCCCGCTTCAGCAAGGATACCGACAACCCCGTCGAGCCTATCCTGCAGCCCGTCAGCGTCACCACACTGCTGCTGTCGATGCTCACAAAAGCGGACTCAGTGTCGTAGAACATCGCACCCAATTCCACGTTGTTGTCACGCCAATCCAACCAGCTCGACCGCTGAACAGTCCACAAGTCATCGTTATAGATGGCGTAGCGCGCTGAGCCGCTGTTCCCCACCACGCGCAGCACGCTGTAATCCGACACGCTGAATCCTTGGTGCTGATACAGCAGGCTTACCCCGGAGAACATCTTATTGTTGAGCAGCGCAAAAACGGAGTGATCACTCACACTCAGACTGTGCACGTAGAACACGTGTGTGTATCCCTCAAAGCTGCAGTACCGCGCGTACAGCGAGCTGCTACCCACCAGCTTCAGCATCCCGATCGAGTACAAACCAAACGCATCACGCTTCGTTGCATGCGCCTTGACGTTGCTGACCAACAGCGTCGAAGCGCTCAACACAACGTCGTCCAGCAAAAACACGCTCCACATGTTGTTCACAGTACCCGGTAATTCAACCTCGAAGGTCTGCACCGCATCAACCTCCGTGATGGCGATGTCGCAGTGCTGCGGGAGGGCATGTATAAAGGCAACGGCGGAGGACCGCATCACCGTCCGGCTCACGCGGATTAGGACGCCGGATGACTCGGCCGCCTCAGCACCCCCAACAAACTGCAGCGCGGCACCCTCACGGAATGTGCACCCAATGAGCGTGATGTTGATGGGGAGATGCAGCGGCATGCTGTTGAGGAAGAACGTCAACACAGCACCCACGCCGCTGAATGTCACGCCCACGTAGCAGTGGTGCGTCTTCCACAAGTTCAGCGTGAGGCTCGTCAGCGTCTGGTTCACCACGCAGCTCGTGTCGCCGTCGACGACTCTCTCCGCTACGGGCGGCACAACCGCGTTGGGCGCCTCGAGGGGAAGACACGACGCGCCATGCCATCCGTCCTTGCAGCTGCACGAGCACAAGCTGCGGTCCACCGACTCCGTCCCGGGCATGTAGCACGCCGCGTCCTCGTTGCATGTGCCGCACCTGAACACCATCACTTCCTCCGGAAACAAACCGTCGTACGACAACTCCTCATCGCCCTGCAGGTTGCATCCAACCACAAACCGCGCGGGTAACTCAACAATCGTGCTCAGTGTAAAAAGCTCGGCAAAGAGTGCGCTTCTTTCCACCTGACGGTTGTGTGCAAGCACCACGGTGGTGCTGCTGCCCGACAGCTGAAGTTTTTGCCATGAATACGGAATAGTTAATACTGAGGCTGCACCCACGCTGTTTCCCTCAACACGCCACTGCGCACCACCCTCGAGTATCACCGAGCCAGACACATACACCAGCGCGGAATTCAAAACACTTGAGTGGCCAACGAAGGTGCAGTCCGCCACTCGCAGCAGCCCCGCGGACCTCACGGTGGTATCCCCAAAAAGAATAACGCCATTGACCGCGCTCATCGTGTTGTTCTCCATGTCAAAGTAGCCGCCGTTCTTCACATCAGCAGCATTAACGCAAACAGATGATTCCACACCCTCATCCTTCGTTGTGCTCAGCGTATTTCCCTTCACAATGATCCCGCCACCATCAACAACAACAGCAACGGAGAAATAGACTGCGTACCAGTTCCCCTCGATGTAGTTGTCAAGCAGCAGCAGCGTCATATTTGCAGTGAGAGTAAACTTCACAAATAAAATGGCATGGTCTGACGTCGTCACAAGCGTACTGCCCACCACCAGTATCTGGGAGCTCGCTCCAAAAACACCCCTGAACTCCAGCTCACCAGAATCCAGCATCGAAGAAGTCACGTTCACGTGCACACGTGCACCACTCCCCTTTATCGACAGTCCCATGAGGACGCACTGCAGCAGCGTGATGTTGAGTGTATGCTGTGGCGCGTCAAAATACGACAGGTCCAGCACGATCGCGGCGGTGAAGGTCACGTTGACGAAGCACAGACCACGCACACCGGGATCAGGATAGTCAACGGAGCTGATGCTGCCACCGTGCACGCAGCGGACCTCCGTGTCGTCCGCGTCGGGGGGCGGGAGCGGCCCAAGGCCGTCCGGAACCGCAGCTGGCAGACACGTGTCACCGTAGCCGCCAGCAGCACACACACACTCACAGCCGCTGATGCTGCTCGTCCTCGCAGCAAAGCACACGGCCTCCATGGTGCACGCACCGCAGTCCAACACCATCACGGGTGCTCCAATATTGAGGTCGTCTCCGTAATCCGTCACAGAAGAGCCCCTTAGCTCGTTGCACACGCCGTAGATGATCGGGCGAGTGTCGGATGGTGGTGACCAAATGTTTGTCATATATGTAAAGGGCGAGAACGAGCCGTAAGTGAAGTTGTTGTCAAGTATCGACCACACACTCCGATCGCGGAACTTCACGCCGTTCTCCTTGACTATGTACACAACGTAGGCGGTGCGGAACTCGTTGTTGCGGTGCACCAGCCAGCTGCCGCCAGTCACAGACAGCGTGTTTGCCATGAGCATGGCGAAGCCGAAACGGAAAGTGCTGGACACAATCTGCAGCACGCTGCCGCCATCCACAACAACATCCTTGAACACACACGTGCCTTTACCGTATTCGGTGGTGGGAGCACTCCACGAGTTCTTCTGTATGGAGAACACGGAGCCGCCACCAACGCGCAGGTCGGACGCAAGAGCGTACATCACGTGTGTCTGCGACCTGACAGCGCAGTTGTCCATGTAGAAGACGCTGGACAGGTTGGCGCCGAGGCCGCGCTCCACAAGCATCGCAGCGCACGAACCCCCGCCACACACCAGCGTCGACCGCGTGATGACAAACCGCGTCGACAGAAGCCGGACGCCGTCGAGGGCAAGCGCGGGGCCGTACCGAAATCCCTCGTGTCCACGGGTCGTCGGCACGTACTGCGACCCACCGACCGTCGCGCGCAGCGTCGAGTTCGCCAGCAACACACTCGAGTGCAGCGGCATCGCGCCATGCAGCACAATCGTGCCCTCCAACGACGTCACGTTCGTCATGTTGACGAGGGCGTGGGGCATCAGGCGCGCCGTGATCTCGCTGAGGCCGCCAATCCGCAGCTGCGCACCGCCCACGAGCACGCAGTGGCGCAGCGTCACGTTCAGTGCGTCAGCGAACGCGTCCATCGAGCGCAGGTCCACCGCCACAGTGATCGGCCCGCTGAACACCACCGAGTCGAAGCACGCCGTCGCACACCCGCCGCCAACCGTCACCGACTCCGTCAGCGTCACGCCACTCACGCAGTCCTGCGCACCGCCACCACCACCGCCGGACCTCGCAGGCGGCACGTCGAACGGCAGGCACGCCTCGCCCACACCGCCGTCGCGGCAGCTGCACACGCAGTCAGAGAACGACGCAGTCAGCGCATCAAAGCACGCCAACGCTGCCGCACAGCCGTCGCACGGCACCACGCTCACGGAGGACAGGCCGGCCATGCGGTAGTCGCCGCCGCTCTGCAGCACCCGGCCGCCAGCACGGTTGCACTGCACCGACACGGCGCCGCTC